>NC_039257.1:17329173-17459173 GCF_003368295.1 Carassius auratus
CCTGCAGTCTACCACTGAGCATCATAGAGCGCCCTCTTGCAGCTGGAGACGGTAATGTTTTCTCTTGGTTCATGGTTCTAAATAAATGCGTCTGATAGTTCAGTGTGACTTATATGTTTTTTTCCTCATCATGACGTATTTATGGACAGATGCGACTTATACTCAGGTGTGACTTATAAATAGTCTTTTAAATGGTCACTTATAAGCCCTTCTAAAACCTTGGCTAAAGCATATAGCTTAGATATTGGCCTATAATTATTTGGGTTTGATCGGTCACCACCCTTTAATGGGAGTGACATATGTGACTTCAAAACACTCTGTATTAATCCAGTTGTATGTGTGTCAAAGGTTCTGCAATATGGACAATGACATTACCCCCCTCTAAGGAGCAGCTACCAGATGCTCCACCGAACACAAGAACAAACCAAGGAACACAGGGACCAGGAGGGAGGTGGACTGGTTGAGGATAAGGGGGAGAGACGGAGGGCCAGGTCCATATAGGGAAACAGAGACAGGAAGTGAAAACAACAACAACAACAACAAAGAGACCAGGAGGGAAGTGGACCGGCGGAGGACCAGGCGGAGGGGTGGAGGGCCAGGTCCATAGAGGGAAACAGAGACAGTAAGTGAAAAAAAACAAAACAACAACAACGAGACCAGGAGGGAGGTGGACTGGAGCACACCGGGATGGCGCAGATGGAACAGGAGCCCACCACAGCTAGCAGACGGGACTGACGGCCACCAAGGTGGTGCAGAGAACCACCAACGCATTGCGGTCGAGACAGAGACCCACCAAGGTGGCGCTGAGAACCACCATAGCCGAGCAGACGAGACAGAAGCCCACCAGGGTGGTGCAGAGGACTCATGAGCGTTAATGGTGACTTGACCTGACTCATGAAGATCATTGGTGATTTGACCTTGCCCATGAAGAACACTGGTGACTTGACCTTGCCCATGAAGAACACTGGTGACTTGACATTGCCCATGAAGAACACTGGTGACTTGACGTTGCCCATGAAGAACACTGGTGACTTGACCTTGCCCATGAAGATCATTGGTGACTTGACTTAAGTCATGAGGTCTAACTGTGGTTTTGCTTGACTCATGAGTGTTAATGGTGACTTGACCTGACTCTGGAGGGTCAACGGGGAACTAACTTGACTCTGGAGGGACCACAGGGACCTGGTCAGTGGGGACCTGACTTAACTCTGGACGGCCATCTGTGGCTGCCATTTTGTGCAGTGGCGCTGGGCTGGCGGCCATCTTGCACAGTGGCACTGGGCTGGCGGCCCTCTTGCACAGTGGTCTTGGCCGGCGGTAATCTTGGACAGTGGCTCTGACCTGGCAGTCACCTGGTGTTGTGGCGCTGGAACACGAGAAAGCCAGGTGACGGAAAACAAGGACTCCATGAAACAAATAGAAAACAGACCGGTTATACAGATAGGTGAAGACGATGAAAGTGTAGATAGTTGAGTGCAATTAACAGGTGTGCAATTAACAGTGATGAAGGGACAAGGCTTTGTGGGACAGTTTGCCAAATTCTTTATTTACTGTATTAATAAGTGTGTTGTAATTATCACTAGAATAGAATATATAAGTGTCATCACCAAATAATATCAATTTCAATAATTTAGATACATGGAGTATATCATTAATATATAAGTTAAGTAACTTAGGACCCAATACTAATCCTTGGGGGACCCCACAAGCAATGCCCAGACACTGTGACGTAAACCCACCCAACTTCACAAACTGTTGTCTCTAAGTTAAATAACTTCATCTTTGATCCAGTTTAAAGCCACTCCCCTAATGCCATACATTTCCAGTTTATTGAGTTGAATGAATGAGTGCATCAAAGGCTTTCTTTAAATCAATAAATATTCCAACTGCATATTTTTTTCTGTCTAGGGTGTTTGTGATTTCTTCCACAGCTTCAATAATGACCATTGACGTTGACCTCTTTGTTCTAAAACCATACTGACTTTCATTTATTATATCATAATTATCTATAAATTTCCCTAGTCTTTCATTAAATAGTTTTTCTAATATTTTAGAAAATTGAGGTGGGAAAGAGACTGGTCTAGAGTTTGTGAAGATGTGCTTGTTTCCATTTTTATACAGTGTTATTACTTTTGCAATTTTTTATTTTATTTGGGAATATAATAATATATATTTTTTTTCTTTTCATTGTGAATTTCAATCGATATACATTCTAGTATATCATTTATTGTTAGTGTCATCTTTTCAATTACATTAAACTTAAATTTTATGGACATATATAGCAACTCCTCCACCTGCTTTGTTTACTCTGTTCATATAATTGAGGTCATAACCTTCTAATTCAAAATCAATTCCTTTATCATCAATGAACCATGTTTCAGATATTGCTATAACTGTATTGCATTGAAACAGTATGAAATGCAATGAATGAATATAAAACAAATGCATTATATCTTGGAAGACCACTCAGTTAAATGTTGGAAACAAAGTAAACACTACTCATCTGAGGCCTTTTTTTTTTACACAACAATTAATTAGAGGTTTTGCCACCCAACATCTTATCATAATGTCTAACTTACTGTATAATAGCATGACAACTAAATATTGACAAAGGGAAATGCAAATGCAGAAATTGCAAGCTTTGGAAATATCGCGGAGGACGGCGCACACATTTTCATTTAAATGAAGTGCAAAGAGATCACTGGAAGTTTTTGAAATGCAAAAGGGAATGATATGAAGCAACAACAACAGCTGCAGCGGAGATCCGAGCTGTCATTGGTCCAAATGCACATATTCAGCTATGCTAATGAATCATCCATTGTCATCGGATTAAAATGAACATGAATGCACGGCCTGAGCCAAGGAATGGGGTGGTCTTGTCATTTGTCTTGTCCTGTTTTCAAAATAAATGTTTTCTGGCTGTTAAGAGGATAGGAACAGAGAGAGAAGGGGTAAAATCCATCGTGGGTAATTAAATCCGAAAATCGGTCCATTTTCCATGCAGTGGTCTGTGAGAATGCCAGCTGCCATGGGCCATCGTTAACGTACACCGGCAAACGCAAAGCAATCAGCGCGACGTATCTGCGGTGGCAGTAGCTCCTTCCCGGGCTCAGTGGGGACGACAGGCTGACTGCCGGGCGTTCTGGAAGATTCCGTCTCGGATAGTGCAGGTGTGGAGATCAGAATGCAGACAGACAGGCAATTAGTAAAGGTTCTGTTTTGAATTCTGTGGAAGTCTACTGGGTTCAGGACGGGTCCCCAGCTCTATCACACATTTTGTGCACGTGTCAGTGTCGAGAAGCTACTTCTAAACTGCTTCTCGGGTTTGGAGATGCTCATTATTTAAGCTACAGTCCAAAAGTTTGGAAAAGGAGCTAGCTGTGCTACAAGCTACTAACAAAACTACAATATATTTGAACAGAATCATTTACACTAGTTCATCTAAAAATTTAAATTGTTATTTTAAGGTGTCCTTGTTACACATTACATGTACTTGTAGTTACTGTTATAATAGCAATACATTCTGCATAATTACACGCAAGTAATCCTAAACCAAACCCTAATCCTAACCCTAACCATATAGTAAGTACATATAGTTAATATTACTCCGTACTTAAATGTTTAATTACACTGTAACAACGAAACCTTAAAAAAAAAAAAAATTGGGCAAATTTATTTGAAATTTACCCATCTACATTAGACCATCCAAGATGTAGATGGGTTTGTTTCTTCTTTGAAACTGATTTGGAGAAGCTTATCATGACATCACTTACTCACCAATGGATCCTTTGCAGTGAATGGGTGCCGTCAAAATGAAAGTCCAAACAGCTGATAAAAACATCACGGTAATCCACAAGGAATCCCGACGACTCTAGTCCATCATTTAACATTTTGTAAAGTGTTTGTGGTCCTCTATCCATAATACTGCTTTCTCCAGTACTGACATATTTTAGCAGGCCAACAAAAAGATTAAATACAATTAATACAAATACAATTGTAAGAAGTAAAATGTGAACCAAAAGTGCAAAATTGCTAATGCTCAGGATTTGGGCCTACAAAAATACATCATCCCTGTAATTCTGAGGGTCATTCTGGTGTCCCATGTATTTGACAGGACTGTGTGCTTGTTGTTACCTGAGTTTGAATGTGGCCTGGATTATATCCCCATCCCAATTATCAAGAAGATGCATAAAATATGCTGTTTTGCCAGTCGTCAGGACTCATGGGTTTGCCTCAGCACTGTCTGGCCCTGTCTGACAAACACACTACTTCATAACACAGCCCCTTCAGCTTGCCTGGTTACGTTTGTCAGGATGGTACGGCTTTCCACCACAAAAGAACTGCTGAGATTAGGCTACTTGTGCTCTTGTATGCATGTCTTTCTCTCTCTGCCTGAACAGCAGTGATTGTCCGATAGGTTTGAATCATGAAGCCTGATTCTCAAGAAGATCTTTTATGTTCAGTAGCAAGAACCCCTTTTCAAGATCCATTGTAGACTGAGTTCTAAATATCACTCTGTTATAACATATATATATATATATATATATATATATATATATATATATATATATATATATATATATATATATATGTATATATATATATATATATATATATATATATATATATATATATATATATATATATATATATATATGTTTTATGCTTTTTAACAATCAATACAATTTATTATTATAATTTTTTTTAAATATATCGTTTAGTTTTTAGTTGCCAGTAATGCACGCTGTGGAGAGAATTCACTAAAAATTAGTACACCCACTTGCTGATTCACTAAAGAAATTATGCAAATCAAGTAAGCACACAAACACACCCACAAAATTAGTTATGAAAGTGATTTGCACAACACTATTTTGCTGGTCGAATGCTAGTTTGTGGGAAATTAAAAAACTTTCAACATCTGGCGTACTAGTATATTGTCTCTTTATTATGTCTCCTTCTGTATGACCATATTTTAGATCCTACGACATATCTAAACTTAAAGGGATACTCCACCCCAAAATGAAAATTGTGTCTTTAATCACGTACCCCAGTGTCGTTTCCAAACCCGTAAAAGATTTGTTTGTCTTTGTAAAACACAATTTAAGATATTTTGGATGACAACCAGGAGACTAGTGACTGTCCCATTGACTGCCAAGTATATAACACTGTCAAGGTCCAGAAAAGTATGAGTCCAGAAACTTTTCATTTTTTTGCATCCACTGAATGCAAGCAGCTTATGCTCTTCTGTGTCAGCTGCGCTGCACGGATGTGGTTTTCGTTTAAATCAAAGCGTAAATACAAGTAGAAAACGTATCCTTGTGTCAAGGCTGACACAGAAGAATGTAAGCTGCTTGCGTTCAGCTAAAATTCTCCAAAATGGCGCTACGGAGATGTGACTTTTCTGACGATGTCTTTAATACTTTTCTGGACTTTGACAGTGCAATGTACTTGGCAGTTAATGGGACATTCACAAGCCTCCTAGTTTTCATACAAAATATCTTAAACTGTGTTTCTAAGATGAATGAAACTTTTACAGGTTTGGAACGACATGGAGAAACGTGATTAATGACAACATTTTCATTTTGGGTGTAGTATCCCTTTAACAACCACCTTACTAACTCTTTATAAGTAATTAGGAGTTTCTTGAGCCATATCTCATTGTTAATAGTGAGTATTGGTCGCACAACTAAAGTGTGAGCACTTAATTTATATATGGAGCAAAGCAATTTCAGCTGAACAGCTATAATAAATAACCATAGGTTTTGCGGTGAAATACTGCACAACTGTTTAGTGAACTCACCCCTGAGAATCACTCAGGCAAGTGTTACAATGTCACAACAGCGATTCTCATCGACTCTGATGGAACTTAATTAATCTCAAAGGTAATATGAATGAAAGACTCATTTAAAAGCATCCTGTGTCTACCTCTGTTCATTCAGCAGTGAGATGCCTGTCAAAACATCCAGCGTAATATATCTGTTTCTAATCATCATTACTATCACAACCACTTCTGGAGAAAGACAGAAAGAATAAATTGCATTCTTTATGTGGTGATGGAATTATTTATTTGGTGCTTATCTCTTATTTTTTTGAAGAGACATTATATAAGTCACCTCAAGATGCACTTTGATCGTGGTACAAACACAATCACAATCACAGGGGAAGAAACACATATGTTATCTGCAGATGTTCTTACTGTAGATCTTAGAAAGTTTTTCTTGGATTGCTTCGCTGTCTGTTTGTGTCTCTCTTCCAGCAAAAAAAGGGGGCAAAAACAATGGCGAATAAATGGATGGAAGCTGTAACGTCTGAGAACTCTGTGTTAACTGCACTACAAAGGGTTAAATTAATTTCACCATAAGACTGCCATCAAGCAAACATGCGTTGTAGTGACAGAGGTTCCAATGCAACAGTCAAAGCTCTTTGTACGCACTCTCCAAGCTTTCCAGCAAAATACATACACTCCATATAAGAAAAATATGTTTTTTCAAAAAACCAATTTGCAGTCGCTTGACTCTCGGGGTTACAATGACATGTGCACTGCGGGCATATTTGCTAGAGCGTTTCATGGATTCAATTAGTTCATCGGTGAGGCACGAGAACCGTTTCTCTCCAGGCAACCATTTTGATTGAATATTTATAGATTTGCAATGTAACGAGATCTGTAGAATGCTGACTTACGTTTCCTCTGAATGCAACATGAAACTTAGTATGAGATACAGCCATGGTGACTGTTCAATAAAGCACGGCTGAACCCATCTCTGTTCCCGAGAGCTTGTTCAAATGCTCACGGTAAAGTGCTTTTTAAGGTAACCCCAAAACTGCTCTGCACGATAATACTGAAATTAAATAAATATTTTTTTTAGTTCATACCAAGTCTGCAACCTGTTTTACTCCTGCAATCTGATGTACTTTATTTGCTGATGTTCCAGGTCCCTTCAGTCTGGGGCTTTAACAACAAACCAGTTGTTGAGCTGACAAACCCATTCACAGCAGAGCATTCATTTGTGAAGTGATGTAATGCTACATTTCTCCATTCTGTTCTGATGAAGAAACACACTCAAATGCATCTTTAATATGCTGTGAACCCTGGAAAAAGGAATAGTTCCCCCAAAAATGAACATTTGTGGAAAATATAATCACCCTCAGGCCATTCGAGATGTATAAGAGTTTGTTTCTTCATCTTCCACTGCAGGGAATGGGTGCGATCAGAATTAGAGTCGAATTCCATAATCCACAAGTAATCCACATGATACCAGTTCATCTTGAGAAGCAAAAAGCTGCGTGCTTGTAATAAATAAATACATAATTGTGTCTCTTTTGGCCAAAATAAAGAGTCCTATATCCAAATGGAAATATTTTCTCCAGTGAAAAGGTTATTTCATTTGAATCAGGAGAGAAAAATGCACATAAAATGCACCGTTTGCAAGCGAAACCAGTCCATAACAGGATTTTGATATGAGAGGACATCAGGAGATGGACATTTTCACTGGAGGAATAGTTATTACTGATTGACTGGAGTGGTGAGGATCACATGTGGATTGTTGTGACGTTTTTATCAGCTGTTTGGTATCTCATTCTGACGGCACCCATTCACAGCAGAGCATTCATTTGTGAGCAAGTGATGTAATGCTGCATTTCTCCATTCTGTTCTGATGAAGAAACACACTCAAATACATCTTTAAGGGCTTGAGGTTGAGGACATTTTCGGCAAAGTTAAATCTCATGTGGTTAACATACCCAAGATGACCTACTACTTCTGAGATTCTTGAGTACATGTGTGATGGAAACTTTACAAACCCATGAAGCCGAGGGACAGAGACAGGTCACATGATAGTGACAACATGGTGGATGTAGTACATCCATTCATACTATATAGAACGTATGGTTGTGGAGAATGACAAACCGGATGTAATTTTCTCTTTATTTTATAAAAACAGTAGCAATACATAAGATGTCTAACAAAGATTCCTTACTGATCTCAGCAACAATTCATTTTGCCACGTTGTTGTCACATCTAGCTAATGAAATATATGCTATTAACTTATTTCGAAATACATTTAAGCTACATATTAAAATGTTTCCATGCTGGACAAAAATGTAACAAAACACATCAAAAGAAAACTTGAATGTACCCTATTGTCGTAATTATAAAAGGACTGGCTTGTAGCACAAATAGTTTTATTATTTCCAATTATTGTTCTTGTAAATTCCTCCATAACTTGTAATGTTGTTGTTCAGCATTCATATACCAGAAATAAACCAATTATTCTAAGATAAAAAAATATATACATTTTTTTTTGCATGTCAGTCATCTTTATATTCCCACCCTCAGGCCAAATTACTCAAGGGCACGAGACCTCCACTAAACGTGCTTCTGCATTTAGGAATGAGACTGTATAACTTTCAGCCGGTTAATCATAATTATATATTAATTGCACTCTTTATAGCTTAAAGCAGTGCTATGACCCACAATCTGTCCTATCTAAATTTACGGTCAGGATCCACTACTGCTTTTTAGTGATCTCACTAAATCAGATACCCCACTGCAAACTAACATAAAACAGTATTGCACATTCAAAGTAAGATTAGGCTTGATTTTATTCACGAATGCAAGTTTGCCAAAATAATGGTTAAATGTGGTTATCAGTAACCCAATGAACCACGTGATATCACTGCAAAAAAAGTCGTTTTAGAGAATGTAATTAATACAGTTTTGGTATTGAAGATTACAAAGTCAAAAAAATTAAAAATAAATTAAAAAACAAAATTTCTCCTTTTAGTGGATGTTAGTGTAAAAAAAGCATTGACAGTAAAGAGCAAAATGAGAGTCTGAGAACTCGTCTACTCTATTTTCCCATGTAGATGGGTTTGCAATATACATTTTTCACAAATACAAAATACCCTGCTGGCCTGATCATATTTTACAAGAAAAGCAGTGTTGAATCCAGACTGGTTTTCAATGTGTAGTTCAGCAACAGTGCAGACAGACTTTTTAACATCTTTCTATGCATGTACATCCTATAGAAATGAGAGCCTTAACCTGCTTTTGTCTTAAAGGGCACCTATTATGCCCCTTTTTACAAGATATAATAATGGTCTTGGGTGTCCCCAGAATGTATTTGTGAAGTTTCAGCACAAAATACCCCACAGTTAATTTATTATAACCATTTGAAAATGTCATTTTTGGGGCCTGTTTTAAAAAGAGCTGTTTTGGTGTGTACCACCTTAAATATAAATGAGCTGCATATCCCCGCCCTGCCTTTGGATGAGGGCGTAACTGGCACACCTATTACAATGAGCGATCGGTATCGGTAGAAGCAGAATGGCTGAGAGTGGGAGACCCGCTGTTTTGTATGGCATTCAGCCGTATATGTTTGAACCAGAATCAGACCCAGATGATGAAGAGACTCCGGCAGAAGAAACACAAATGAGAATGGAGCAGGACGTCTCTGAATGGTTGTTTGATACATTTATGTACTTATATTTTAATCGCGTCCCCTTTGCAATTATGGATGTGCAACACGCACTGTGATAACGTTCGCGCAATTTTTTTAAACTACAAACACAAATACTGTGATAACGTTTGCTAAGTACAAACGAAATTATATTTATGCGAGGGAACGATTGCGTCATGTTGACATTACTTGTCGTACAGGTGTTTATGTGGCAAATGTGAGAAGATGGCTACAGAACCAGAAAATATATGCTGCAGGGAGATAGAACAGGTATTAATTTATTTACATTTGTAATTGTAGCAAAAAATAATACGTGACATAAAACTGTCATACGCTATTTGTTGTATCAAAGGTTACAAGACGGATGCAACAACTTGAAGTCACTCCATCATGTATGGTAGACCATCCCGGAATGGATCCAGTTTGTTTAAATGTGTTTTCGTTACAAAACGCTTTTAACATTTACAGGGCTGACTATGGTCCCCTGCGACTTCGTGGAGTACAACAGTGAGTGTTAATGATTAGCACATTTAAGAAAAAATGTCAATTTCTTCTAAATATTACAAATGTTTTTATGAATTTTTGATGAATTAATTTTTAGTCTAATATTTTCCCGGGTTATAAGGAAATTATAGTGAAAACAAAACATATTATAGCTTTAAATAATTTCACAACAACTTGCATATACATTTTTTTATTTACATTATGTATAAAGACACTGAACTGTACAAATAAGTTTAGAAATTAAATAATTTTAATAAAAGGACATTCCTCCAAAAAAAATTGAACCATGATCAATTAAATATCAAATATTTCAACTCCAGACAACAAATGATAGATATTTGAAAGAAAAAAAACACAGAAAAATCCTTGAACCCTGTTTTGAGAACGTGGCTATGTGTGTGTGTGCCTTAGTCGTTACAGATTTTTAGCTTATCGGAGTTTTGTGAGCTGGTGCTGGGGTTTCCTTGGACGAAAAGTTCGAGTTGTGATTCCATCCTGTGTGGTCCTGAGGATTCGAAGAGAGTTTCCTGATGCCCAGGGTAGTTATGTAGGTTTTCGACCACCTATTGATTAAACCGAGATACCCTACTAGAGATGGCCTCCTCCTTCTCTGGCCGGTCATACTCTGCGCACAATGCTGGTGGTATTGGTATCCTCAAAACATCATCCACATATGGTGCAGGATCCACAAAGACTTTATCAAATATGAGGTCCAGCAGGTCATCCACATATTCTGTGCAATATAACATTTTATTTTATTTTAAATTAGTCAAATATTGAGTTTTCTAATAGCTTGTAAGAAATTATGCAAAAAAGATATGTACATTTGTAGTAAATTTGTTAAGTAAACTCATTTTATACATACTGAATGTTGCTTGTGTCTTTACTTCTCTGACCCGGTATTCTCCCTTCTTGGCCTTTGGAAAGGTCACTTTGAACACTGGTCGACCAGCTGCTGTCGTGGCTTGAGGACGCCCGGCATTCTCATTGTAATGTAGTGCAGCCAGGTATAGTCTGTAAGCAATAAATACATTTTCAACATTCAATGTCTACAGTGTATGTAAAAGTAAATTTATTTTTACAACAATAACATTACCTGCACAACATTCCCAGAAATGGAAAAACCACATTTTTTGGTGTAAACCGTAGTATTACACTGTGGAAAACCTCGATAGAAGAAGTCTGATAGTGTGGACTTAGCTTGGCAACATCCTTCACAATTCTCTTGTTGGAGAGAACTTTCTCCAACTTGAGATATGGCAGTGTTCCTAAATTATTGGAAGTGTTACTATAGTATGATATGTAATTTTAAATAAAAAAAGGCAAGCTATATGATCTGTATACATTTTTTAAAAGTAACTATTGCTTCTTTAGCCTACATACCAGCAGCTAGCCACTTTTTTGTGTCTCGACTTCTCCTTGTTCCATGTAGACATGCTGGAAAATTGCTGTCTTCATGTGTGTGCTTATTTTGCATGTGGTTTAGCATAGACATCCATTTAGCCACTCTTTCAGGTCCACTGCTTGATGATGCAGCAGTCCAATAGATGTGGTTTTTTATACTATGCAACCATTTACGTATTTTCTCACAACCCTTTAGCTTGCACACTTTTTCCAGCTGCTTTGAAATTCCTGGAGATTTCAATTAAATACAAACATGACAACACACAATAAGTAGAGCAATGTGTCATTACATATAATGTAATGGTGGTGTTTTATATATATATATATATATATATATATATACACACACACACAGTATATATATAAATAATCCGCTAACACATAATGATCCGCTAAAACAGTTTCAGCACAATTATTAGTCTGTAAAAAATTTAGAAAATTATATGATGGTAGTAAGGTTATTTACCTTTCTCTATGTGCCAGACATCATAGAATTGGTTGACATTGCGTTCCCTGAGGAATTTTTGTATTTGCGGATGTCGGTCAGTCACAATGCAGTCCAGAGTCACTCCATGAGCATCCAAAAAGTCAAGACCTCTCTTCAAACCTTCCTTTTCCATGTGGTAACTTCCTCCCACTTCATTACTCTGAAAATTGATTAAAATATAATTATTTTTTTGCGTTTAAAATAAAATATTCAAGTTTTCCAGGACATTGAATCAAAGGTTTCTGCTCATTTACCTGGACGAGTTGTACATCAACAACGGTGTTTGTCTCCAGGTCCATCATTGTGTAACTGCCATATTTGGCAGAGTGCCCTTCAAAAACAAAAATACATAATCTCTTATTACACAATGTGCCCTGTCTATAAGATAAAATTCTATATATTTTTTTCTTTATAAAAAAACAATGTAAATTTGTCCCACAATGTACCTGGTGAGTCAGCCCTCATATCTCCTCCAACAATGACCTTTTCCCTTTGAGCCAACAGCTGTAGCATCTCATCCTGCCAGTTTCTCCATTTGTAAACAATAGCAGGCTCAATGCACATTCGTGCATGACGACGAAAGGTGTCGTACTTGAAAAGATGTAACTTCATAGCTGCAAATATCTGACAACACATAGAGAAGAGTTGGTAAGCAGTAAATTAATAAATGAATAAACATATTTTTTTTTTACATTACACATTTTTAGTCTCATGTAACTGCAAAGCTATTGATTATTTCATTTACAAATACCTTTTCAATTGTGAAAAATGAAGCACCACTGAGATACACAGCAGCAGAAAGGTGAAGGTTTCCAGCTGGAGTACTGCCCAAAATCGGCTGACTGTTCCATTTCCGTGAGAACTGACAATGGTGGCAGAGTTGTTCAACACGTAGAAATGTTCCAATCCTTTGTGATCTTATATGACAGCTTCTATGACATACCGGGCACACATCAAACAGTTCCATGATGCAGGTCTCATAGACAATATATTTACAAATGTTTTGAATAGGGCTGGATCCTTGAGCTCTGAAAAAAAAAAAAAAAACATTAATTTACATAAGCACTACAGAAAAATTAGATATGCTATAATTAAAACAAACATTATTCTAAAATATAATATAAACTTACGACAAGTCTTTTGGCTCTGTTATTGATGTGTCTGCCTCTGCAGTATTAAATGTGACATCAGTCTCTTGTGATGTTAGTATTGAAGAGCATTCCTGCAGGATATCTTCATCTTCCTCAAGGTCCAGACAAGGTCTTTTTGATGAAGTCTTGAGGGGCGTGGAAGACGCAACAGCTGTATGAGAAACTAATTTTGTGCTAACATCAAAACTTGACAATGTTGTCTCTGTCTGGACACCTGGAATATATAATTCAGCAAAGTTTCAGCAAAGATTCACTTTCTCTATCGTGGGTATTCAATTCAATTCAAATTTATTTGTATAGTACTTTTCACAATACATTGTTTTAAAGCAACTTTACAGAAAATGAATTTCGAAATGTGCATATAAAAATACAATTAGCTAATACAATTATATAATATTATATTGTATACTATATAATATAAATATAGTTAAAAACATAAACATACAGACACTCCTGTGGTGTGTTTGAAGCGTCCTCATTGACAGTTGTGTACCAACACTGCATAGCTTTGATGTTTCTGTCTGCACGCCAATATCCCTCGTTCTACAGCTTCGTGTCGATGTGCTGGCCTTTGTATAAACATAGCAATTTTGATGTCTTGTCTTTACAGAAAACATACACGGTTTTTAATACAATATCTTTAAAAAATTATATACGTGTGGATACACACTTTACAAACAAGGTTTACATTATATACACAGTCAGATTTTCTACGACGACGACAACAACTTTAGACGCATTTGTTATTGAACTGGCTGACATCGACTGAAATGACTATTTTCTAAAAAAAACATGAAATACACTTACTTCTTCTGAAGGTGACGTTGCATCGCGAACAGTAGGCAACGATCCAGACTTGAGGATTAACTTTGAAGCAAGACCTGCTTTGAATTGACCCTCGTTCTCAAAACAGTCAGTCAAAAAATGATTCGCGCAAACATAAACGTATTTTGGAATTTTGAGTGGCGCCTTTCCTTCATAAATAAAATCCATCCACTGCGTTTTCAGTGGCTCTGATGTCGGAAGTAAGTGAAAACTACTATGTTCATTATTACATCCCACAACAGAACACCTATGTTTCTTAGGAGACATTACCGGCTGTCGTTGAAACAATGGAGGATGGTGTACAGATCACGGAGGGCGGGCTCTATGCCAAAACCAGATTGTCAATCAAACCACGTCGGTGGGGCTTAGCTCAATTCTACGTCACAGTGAGAGCAGTCTTAGAACAGGGCGTTTTGAGACAGTGCTCATGAATTATTGAGATTGTAAAAAAAACACTAGGTGGATTTTTATCATTCTAGGGTGGTTTTGCTCACACACTGCCAACACACATGTATGGTCAAACACCATGTAAAAGTGAATTTTGCATAATAGGTGCCCTTTAAAATGCCCCTCTGCTATCCAGAGGTGATGCTCTATTAACTATAATGCTTTGCAAAGCCCTTGAGAGAAATTCCTTTTCTGTGGCTCAACAAAATGATGAAGGAAACTGTATAACCATTTGCCATCAGCCTTAAATCTTCCTTGCACTTTGTATCCTTTGTCTCGATTCTTCTATTGCTTGAGTTTAAGTTGCTCAGAACTTTAGCCAATTGGCCTCCACGATGGTCTTTGTAAAACTGGCCTCATATGAGCAATTCAGCAGAGCCAAAATTTTAACCACGGCCAGACTCTGGACAGGCAAGTCAGGACTCTGTGTTAAATTGGACAGAATTTGGTGAGCGGCATGTGAAATCAGGTGTAAAATCCTTTCGATGGGTTTGGAGAGAGATCCCAGACTACAAGCATGGTTTCAACCTTGTGTTTTCGGTCATGGATGGACAACGGCCCAATTCAGCCAACCAATCCTAGAGTGTGCGGAAGGAAGACTAATATCCAGCTGCTTGGAGGGCCATGTGTTTGCTCTTGACTCTTCATTCTCACTTTCCTTCTGTAGCTGTGCCAATCTGTTTTTCATCTTGTTCAGTTGGAAAGCGATCTATTTATATTAGTAAATATTAAAGTGTGTTTCTGGCACATGTACATTCATAATTAATGAGAGTAATTGAATATTGAGTAATATTTTGTAATATTATGGATTTTTTTTTATGTATACCCTGAAATAACAATCAAATGAATTAAAACAAATTGAAAAGCACATAAAGGTGGTACAAATAATATATTTTAAAAATAATTATAAAAATAATATTTTTGTCTGCTGTTTATGTTAAACATTAAATGCGACTTCATAAATGCATGCATGCCTCAATAAAGAAAGCAAAAGTTGTTCCATTTGCAAAATGGAACAAGGTGAGAATGGTACAGTCCTGTTGCTTATTGAATGTCTGGAGACCCAATTAAAGATGCTAACAACTAGCATAAAAAAATAATAATTTTCTCACTTGAGATCTCAAAACTATTCCAATACACAACAACAACAACATCATCATCAACAACAACAACAACAGAAAACATTCTAGGTTTTTTGTATTATTCTTTATGAATCTAATTTATTCTATCAGCATTTTATGTTCCAAAAAAAGCCCCCTCACATCTTTTGTCAAATCATATTGACCTTCCAGCTATATTACAGCTCAAGAGTAGAGTTGATGCAACATTCAACATCCAGCCAGATTAAGTTAGTGTTTATTGGCATAGCTTCTGTAATGTTTTACAAGGAACAAACATACTTAGATGCAAGGAAAGCTGAAATGACTAAAACACTCATGACTCATTAAATATAACGTTCTCGGTTACTAATGTAACCTCTGTTCCCTGAGATACGGAACAAGTTTTTATTTTTTTATTTTTTCAGGTGACTGAATTCTTTAATAACACAGTGTAACTGCATGGACATTGGTTTGTGCATTGAATAAAAAAAATGAATTTGGCAGTAAAGTCTGCTAAAGCCCCCCGAAATGGGCAGGGTCATCTGGATATATAAGCAACACATCGCCATAAGTTCCTCAGGTTACTTTAACTGAAGCGATGTCTGAGTCGTGCAGCTAAATAGCATGGCAAAATACGCAGTTCTTGTTCCGTATCTCAGGGAACAGAGGTTACTTTAGTAACTGAGTATGTTCCCTATTGATACTTCTTGTACTGCATCTGTTTAAGACGCTTTGGGGAACCAGTCCAATACTGCCAGTTTCTGCAATGGACACACCATTAGACCAGGCCCAGGAAGAGTCAACATCTCTAGTTGAGTGGGCTCTTACTCCCATGGGGTATTGAAGGGCCAAAGAAGAGTATGCTAACATAATAGCATCAATTATACATTTGGAAATTCTCGCTTTGTAACCATGGTATCTGTGAGGATTTCCAGTCAGGATCTGATTCATCTCTTTTAGTTCTACTGGATCTTAGCACTTTGTTCGACACTATTAACCACGTTCTAGTGCATAGACTAGGAAACTTTGTTGGCATTAGTGGAAGAATTAGCATGATTCAAATCTTGCTTATCTGACTGCCGTCAATTCGTAGCAGTGAATGAAGAGGTATCATATCAATCACAAGTGCAGTATGGAGTACCTCAAGGCTCAGTACTGAATTTGAAAAACAAATTCTGAAAAAAAAGAGAAGTGTTAATTATCAGACATAAAACCTCCAAATGTAATAACCTAGAACACTGTCTAAGACTCAGTGGCTGCTCTGTCATTTCTTCGTCATCAGTTAAGAATCTAGGTGCGCTATCTTTCCTTTGAAAGCCACATTTCTAGCATTTTTTAAACTGCATTTTTCCATCTTGAAAATATATCTAAATTACGACCTATGGTCTCAATGCTGAAAGCAGAAACTTTAATTAATGCGTTCATGACCTCAAGGTTAGATTATTGTAATGCTTTACAGGGTAGTTGTTCTGCACGCTTAATACACAAACTACAGTTAGTCAAAAATGTAGCAGCTAGAGTTCTTACTAGAACCAGGAAGTGTGACTATATTAGCCCGGTTCTGTCAACACTGCACTGGCTCCCCATTAAACATTTCAAAATCTTCTTTATAACTTATAAAGCCCTGAATGGTTTAACATCTCAGTATTTGAAAAAGCTATTGTTGCATTATAGTCCTCTACGTCCGCTGCATTCTCAAAACTTAGAATTTCATAATCAACTGCGGGCGGCAGGTCCTTTTCCTATTTAGCGCCAAAATTCTGGAATAACCTACCAAACATTGTTCGAGAGGCAGGCACATTCTGTCAGTTTAAATCTAGATTAAAGACCCATCTTTTTATCTGGTTTACACATAGCACACTAACACATTTCTAATAATGAAATCCATTAAAGTTTTTTTAGGCTGCATTAATTAGGACAACTGGAACTGGGAACACTTCTTATAACACACAATGTACTTACTACATCGTTAGAAGAATGACATCTACACTAATACTAGTATGTTTCTTTCTTATTTCAAGGTCACCATAACCACCAGATCCAGTCTGTATCCAGATTAGATGGATACTGCAGTCACCCGGATCCAGTACGTATCCAGACATGATGGTGGAACAGCATCTAAAAATGACCTCGACAGCTCTGAATGTCAGCGGAGACTAGGACAACCAGATGAGCCCCAGAGACAGATTCACAGTCAAGACCTTGTCTCCTAGATGTTCACCAGGACAGGAACCAGATTAGTTTTCTGCAAAATGTTACTTTCCAGCCTAGAAATTGAACTGCTGGTTTTATCTAGCCAGAGGAGAACTGGCCCCTGACTAAACCTGGTTTCTCCCAAGGTTTTTTCTCCATTCTGTCACCGATGGAGTTTTGGTTCCTTGCCGCTGTCGCCTCTGGCTGGTTTAGTTAGGGACACTTTTTGTCTTTATTGACAGACTATTTTCCTATTTAATACTGTAAACTGCTTTGACACAATCTTTATTGTCAAAAGCACTATATTAATAAAGGTGACTTGACTTGACTTGAGGAGGGATCTGTCAGATAGTATCTCATCGAGATAAGGCAGAATGCAGATTCCTGTCGGTCTCAGCAGGGAAAGTGGCGCATCGCATTCATGTCAAGCCTCTCAAAGCACTTCATGATGATGGGTATGAGTGGAACGGGTCGGTAGTCATTGAAGCTAAACACTGTGGACTTCTTTGGCACAGGGACGGTGGTGGTAGCCTTGAGACACACCAGGACGATGGTGCTGTGCATGGATGTGTTAAAGATGTCAGTGAAGACATCAGCAAGCTGGTCTGCACATCCTCTGAGCACTTTGCCCGGAATGTTGTCTGGTCCCACAGCTTTTTTCGTGGCTTAACTCTGCTCAGAGTCTTCCTCACATCATCTGTGGAGAAACACAGTATCTGATTGTCAGGAAGAGGGGGGATGAACTTCCTCTCAATGGTGTCATTCTGTTCCTTGAAACGTGCGTAGAAGTCATTCAGTTCATCTGAGAGTGAGGCATCACTGTTACAGACAGGTTGTGTTGGCCTGTAGTTTGTGATGGTTTGGATGCCTTGCCCCCAAAGCGGGAGGCTGCGAGTGGCGGAGTTGCTCTCTGAAAAGAAAGCTTTTCGCAAGTGCAGAGAGGCTCATATCTCATATCCTCGCAATGAGGACATTCCCTCTCAATGAGTGCTGCTTAAGCGTGGGCGACACGCAAACATGAAACACACTCACCGTGACCATCAGCGGCATGCAGGGGAGAACTGCATGAGCAATAGTAATGGCACAGCACTTGAACCAACTGCGAAAATTTGCTCTTAAATTTGCTCTTTTATATGGCCGGATGGTGACAGGGACCGTTGCTGCTGCAGGCGCAAAGGTGGCGTGAAGCAGCGAGGATGGCCGAGCAGGAAGGGTTCTCTTGATTAACTGCGAGGCTTAATCAAGACGAAGGCTTTATAGTGTTGTAGAGTGAAGATCTAGTAGTCGTCGCTGAAGGAGAATAATCTGAGGATCCTATGGCGATGTGCCACTATAGCCAGATGACCCTGCCCATTCTGGCAGGCTTTGGCTGCTTTGCCACCATAGGCTCATGCAGCTCCACTGTTGAGTCATTGGTTTGTTTTTCATTCACTGCATGAACCTTTGGCCGTGCATGTACACTAAATTATTGAAAGGCTTCAGTCATCTGAGCAAAAGGAGTTTTCCCAAAGCATCTTAATCAGACACAGTATGAGTGAAGTATCGATAGGGAACCTCAGTTGTTCATAGATGACTAAAGGTACTGTATGTTGTACACATGGGGTTATTTTCCAAATTAGTAAAATGCTACAATAAAAAAAAAAAGAAAGCAACAAACAAAAACTGTTTATTCAAACAGACTAACATCATTCAACACATGTTTGTGTGATATGATTCTTTTATGATTTGTATTTTTAATAAGATTGCAATTTATGCTAATGATTTATTATAACCATTAGTTTTAGCACTCCCACACCCTTACATAAATAATATAATATAATATAATATAATATAATATAATATAATATAATATAATATAATATAATATAATATATAATTATTATTAATGGTTCTTCTTATCATCAATGTTGAAATCATTTGAAAGCATTTATTTATTTATTATTATTATTATTATTATTATTATTATTATTATTTGTAAACTATGATACAATTTGTCAGGGTTCTTCGATGAATAGAAGGTTCAAACTAACAGTATTTACTTTGAATTTTTTTTTTTTTGTAACATCAGTTAAAGGTGTCCTTGCTAAATATAAAATAATTAATTTATCTCTGTCTCTTTCCCTCTCTTATTATTCTTACCTCAAACTTTTGAATGCCAATGTATCATGGTTTTCACAAAAAAATATTAAGCAGCACACCTGTTTTCAACAATGATAACAAAAAATATTTAGAGCATCAAATCAGAATATTAGAATGATTTCTAAAGGATTATTAACACTTGAGTAGAAATGCTGAAAATTCAGCTTTGCATCACAGGAATAAATTATAATATAGTTTACAATATAGTTGTTTCATTTGTAATCATATTACAGTGTTTGATCAAATAAAATAAAATTAAATTAAATGTATGCATTTAGCAGATGCTTTTATCCAAAGCGAATTCATTGCATTCAAGCTAACAATTTTCTCCAAACAAGTGTTCCCTGGGATAATAAGTATAAATAAGCCTTGGTGTGAATAGGACGTCTCTCAATAACATCCAAAGTCTTAATTATTCTTAACTTCTAGCCGCCAATATATTGCATATTGATTTAAATGTATTGTGAGTTTGTGAGAGCTTCCTATTATAATTTGTGTGCATTAATAAATATGACAAATCTAGGTCTATACACTGTCCCAACAGAAGTGTTACAATTATTTTACTTTATATATATGTGTGTGTGTGTGTGTGTGTGGGCATGTTTTTGTGACATATCAGGACACAACTCTGTATAATGACATGGGTATGACACAGGTATTACAAGGAGAGGGTGACTTATGAGGACATAACCCATGTCCCCATTTTTCAAAACGCTTATAAACCATAAAGAATGAGTTTTTTTTTTTTTTTTTTTTTGAGAAAGTAAAAATGCAAAATGTAAAAGTTTCCTGCGAGGGTTAGGGTTAGGTGTAGGGTTGGTGTAGGGCCATAGAATATACAGTTTGTACAGTATAAAAACCATTACGCCTATGTGATGTCCTCACTTTTCACAAAAACAAACATGCGTGTGTGTGTGTGTGTGTGTGAATGTTACAAACCGAATTAAACAAAACAACATGCTGATTCAGATTTCAATTCTGTCGTTTAAAACCCATTATCACGATCACAAATCATATTACAACCGTGACAATTGTACTTATACTACAACACAGCGATTTCACCCCTGTAGTTCATTCCTAATTGGTTAAATTGATGGTGTTACACCTCACCCCGTGTTACAACATCCCAGATGTCCCCTGAACAACATGTGCAGCATTTTCAAATAAACTGAGAAACTGCATGTTATAGAAGCTTAATTCATACCGGACAGACAACACTGTTGTCGAAAGTGTAACCAAAAATCCTAACTGACTGAAAGTTATCAATCAGCGTGATCAACTGCGCATCCAGGCTCGTCTGTACTCTATATCGGTAAGGCGTCTCCATGTGTCAATCCGGAGTGGGCGGGACCCGCGTCTGCTGCGGCGCTTTGGAGAGGCAGAGACTCAGGCAGGGGCTGAAGTGCCACTTTCTCAGCATTGTCAGTGCGGGCAGCATCTTCTCCCAGCCCGGTTACAGTAACTGCTGCAGGCGACCTATCCTCCGGATCGGGACAGGAGATTCGGGTTTGCTCCATCCATGCGATCCGAGCCCGACTGAGAGCGCACCATCCACCTGGATAAGCGGCATCGGCATCAGCATCAGCATCAGTGCAGGGAGAACGCGGACGCAAGCATCTCCACGAGAATATGATGCTCCAACAGCACTTGCTTTTTGTGCTCTACAGCTTCTGTGGGATTGCCATTAAAGGTAAGGACCCTGTGATGTGTGGCCACAGTGTGATGCCCTCTGGGTGTGGTGGGAGTTGGCAGGGTGAACGGAAATGCCAGTGTGATTTCAGCACACATTATCAGAAGCCCCGTGCTCAATTACATCAGGGATAATATCTCATAAGTAGCTCGCGCGTTTGGACAGGTCATATACAGTACGTGTGTTTGGTGGCATGATGATGACAGTGCAGATTTGAGTTCAGCGCACATTCTTTTACACGCGCGTGGGAAGTTGTTTGTAGTTCATTTCAGTGATGTCTGCGACCCATCATCTATCAGATCAGCAACTTCAGACGCAGAACGATTTAGTGAGCATGTGCTCGTTCCAAATTGATTCGTAGGGTTCGCGCAGGACGCACAACAATTCAATTACGCGCAGTTTTTTCTCAATCATTTTACGCGTCTTATGATTTGTGTTTATTAAATAACCAACTTTGGAGTCAGAAACCACCCTCTTATTCCGAACTGATTCATATGGTTCTGCTATCTGCGATGTAAGCGCAGTTGCGCGCAGGTTTGTTCAATGTTCAGGATGTGATTTGACGCGCAAAACAAGTTGAAGTTGACTCGTCACGGGTGATGGGTGATTAATGCAAGCTCTTTTTTGAATATTAGACGACCAGCACTGGTTTAAGTCGGACGTACGCACGTTCCAAACGCATCGCGCTCGGGTATTTGCAAGATTCTACATCTTGGGGTCGTCGTAGCATAAGATTTTCTTTTCGAGACACGCAGTGTGCAAGAAAAGGCTAGAGATACAGAGTGTGCATTAATCTACAGTAGCGATAACAGATTGTGTTAAACCGTGTAGTGTAGGCTACAGATAGCAGGGATGTCTCAGGACGGACAGATGTGCATGGAGCTCAGGCGGTCAGACTACAGCGAGTCGGTGCGCACTACTGTCCCACTTTGACTCTCACCGAATTCCGCAAGCGGATCGCGCGCCGCCGCGCCCCACGGGTCACGGATCTCACAGTAGTCTGTCAACACTTACACACCTTTGTCTTTTTTTCCCGCTCGAGTTGCAAAAGGATGTGCGCATAAAAAAATAAAAATAAAAAAAAAATAATAATAAAACCCATTCACGATGTACTATAGCCTACTGCAACTGCAAAAACATGACTCACTGCTGCTGGACTTTTATTGACTCGCAGTTCATATGTAGTAGGTCTGCCTAGAGAGCTACAGCTGGTTGCTGCATAAAGACTCAATATTATGTTACAATATCAATACTGATTATTGATGCGGTATATGTCTAAGTAGATAGGCTACAGTATATATTTTGTGTAACAACACCATTTAGATGAGACCGAGGGAGTGTTGGAACACATATTACTTTGTTGTAGTTGCAGTTTTGCAATAAATGTCAACAAAATTGATATATCATTTCCATATTTGTCTACTTTTTTTATTTTCTTTTTTTGTAATTTACTGCATATATTTTTTAACAATGACATAATATAAAGTGCTGATGTTACAAACTACTCCACTACCTTTGGTGATTGTGAGTTGTAACAGCAGGTGGGGTGAGCTCGGAAAACATGATTTGAAAACATGAACGTCACACATTTTTGTTATTAATTTACTGTGGTAATCACATAAGTTGATATATAAAAACACAGTTTTAACAGCTCAATTCAAAACAGCAAATCAAACAGATATATAACGTATTGAAGACAACATTGAAAAAATAACCATACATATGTTTTTTTTTTTTTTTGCACAAGCTTTATTCATGATACCTGTCTATAAATAATCACGCAGTGAGCAAAAAAAAAAAATGAAATTATATATTTAAATGGCAAATGGATGCGATTCTTTCTTTCTTTCTTTCTTTCTTTCTTTCTTTCTTTCTTTCTTTCTTTCTTTCTTTTTTGATGTAAACCCATTTCTGCTGCAGTTACATTTAGACATGAACCCTGTAGATCTTTTGTAACATTATTACTAAATCAGACAAAATTATTTACGCTTACACTTTATTTAGAGGTGCCCTTGTTAATTATAAATTTAAGTAACAATATGTAATTACTATAGGTTAAGGATTAGGGTTCGGTTAAGGGATTGATGCATGCAATTATGCATAATTTACTGTTATTACTCTAGTAAGTGCACTGTAAGGACATTGTCAAATGTCCTGTAGTGTTATACAAGTAACTTTTGAAAGAGAGATTTAGCAGTGTGATTCTATACTGTTCAAAGCCACCACATTCCCGAAGATGGACTGTGGGTATGTAGATGTCAGCATATGTTAGGTTTGGCACTGTCTGTGCTGACTACAGATCTCTATAATTATTCCTGGAACTTGGTGTAGATCAAAACCGATGATCGATTTTTTCTTGATAAAGGTTCTCAGGTGTATTTTAATTCTCTGCGGTTGCGTTCACTCGCCGATGGTCATACATATATGGCTGTAAGGAAAAGGTCACGTGATATGTGTGTGTGTGTGTGTGTGTGTGTGTGTAGTTCTTGTAGATGAAAAATAATCTGTTGATTATATACAGTCAACTTGCTGCTTGCTTGACTTGTGAAGTTAAATACTATACCAGAACCTTTCCGGTTTAATATGCGTCACATTCAAAATGGTGACTCTGAAAAGTATTTTAATAATTTATATCCCAAGGATCCCTGCCATAAGCTTCAGTTATTCTTTTTCAGCAGCTTGATTCTTATCCCTTCTTAAAATGTGAACCGATGACTGTGCTGTAGCTTAGGCTCACAGTCTGAGGGCCTTCAGTGAAGGAAAGACAGTGCTCAGATTAATATTTTTGAATGGAGTTACACACTCAGCTGATTTATCAATTTGATGGAAAGATTTCCTTATAAGTCTTGATAAGAAGTGATAGCTAAGGGTCACATTCATGCAGGGATGCTTCAAGACTGAATCATTGTTCTCTGATGATTTTTTTGTGTGTGTTTGCTCACTTGCTATAAAACAAGGAAATCAAGAGCATCAGCAGGGGTTAGAAAGAGAAATCATCTCATTAAACTACTGCTGATTCTCAAACAATGTATCCTAAAAATGCATTGTGTTGAACTCCAAATGGAAATTCATGGAAGACTGAATTTTAGATTCCTGTGCTGAATTGGTTGATTATCTCAACGGGCTCCTCCCGAACTTTGGTAATAAAACATCAAACTCATGTCTTCTGGTACGTCAGCTGTAATAATAATAAAGCTGCTTACAAACTGTTGTATTAACAAATAGCTTGGAATGTCAAAAGAATAAAAAATATCCAGCCACATAAGAAAAAGTAAAAATAAAAAAAAATGGTGATCAGTGTAAAACACCCACACATTGCATTTAAATAAACGTGCGTTTTTATTGGTAGGGACGTTATACGTCAATTCATGACGACAGACGCAACGCGATACTGTCATTATTTTTACGACAGCTAGAGGGCGCTTACCTTTAAAATGTAAATATAGGTCGTAATAAATGCTTCCACAAACGACCTATATGATTGTTTTTTGTTGGAGGACAGGCTCCATGCACTACCACACCACAGGTCTGAGGGGTCAGCACTTTCTTTAAACCTCATCTTGCGTCTCCTACGTTTCACCCAGAGCATTAAAGTGCACTTGATATTTGTAGTCCCCTACACGTCCACAAGAATCTCGCTCATCACAGTTCAAAACACTGCTGCATGGTGTCTTAATAGCTATATAAAACTCAAGGTCTCCAATTACATCTGTGACCAGACATTTAGGTCAGAGCTTCACAGCACCTCTACAGTCAGATTCCCATTAGAGTGGCTTCTTTCCCACCTTAGTTAACAATTCACAAAAAAAGACATTTGTAGCTGGCTTTCTGTGAATGTGCCGTACAAATTGGGCCTGAGGGACCAAAAAGCCCCGGTAACATCTCGCGTCTCAGTCGCCCGAGGGCCCAGCTAAACGTGCGGATAGATCCTGTGTCAGCTGAGTGTTTAAGGTAGTGTGTCGGCAGCTGAAGTGCAGCATTAGCGCATCACAGCGTTTTGACGGGAGGTGTGACGGGGAGAATGCTTTATGCTCTCTCTTAAAGATGCTCTCTTCTCACCACGGAGGGTTAGCTTATCCTAGCAGAATGGGCTCTAAGCTGCTGAGTGCCGGCCATGGAGCTACGCTGTGTACCGCCGCGTATCAGTAATCCAGTAAAGGAAAGCAGGCTGTGTGAAGAGAGAAGCCAAGCTTCTCTGCATTGTGCTGGCTGACAGATCTACATCTGTACCGATGAGTCACAGACATGCTGTGAGAAAAAAAAAAAAAAAAAAAAACATTATATATTATATATATATTTAATGTATGATATGAAAGAGACATTGAAAAACAGCTGAGAAGAGGACCAGATGACAGCCAGTTTTTTGTGGTCTTAAACAAGAAGGGGGTATTTTTGTCTTTTTTGGTTGTATTTTTAGGTACATCATCAACCCAAGGAGAAAGAATATGTTTTTGTGTATTGGGAATACAAAAATAAAATAATCAATACTCTTGCTAATGAGGTTTCATAATGACATCTGTAGGGGCAAGTGGGGTAAGATGTGCTACCTTAGACTTAAACACATAGACTGTATTATTGAATCGTCACATTATGATGTTTTTTTTTTTTTTTTTTGCTTAAAAAACATGAATGATTAAATTAGGCATTTTCACAAAAAATGGTAGTTGTGGGGTAATTGTTCTATATGCAGCATTAATGTTGTTTGCTATTATAGTTTTATTAATATTTAAAATTAGTTTATGTTTTTAGCCTAATTTTAAGTTTACTTTTTTAAGGTTTAGTAATTTTATTGTGTTTTTGCATTTTTTACTGTTTTTATAATTTTATTGATCTTTATTTGGATAATTTTATTAATTTATTATTTCGGATATATTAATTAAAAGTTGTTTTTTAAATCTGATATTTTATTTGTCTACTATTTACTTTTCACAAGATTAAATTTTCGATTTCTATATAGTGCAAATGCATTTTTATTTCAGGTTTTGTTTTATTAATTTAAGTACAAGTCATATTTATTTATTTAGTCTTTTTTTCAGTTTTTCATCTATTTTTATATTTTGTTTTAGCTTTATTTCGATACCAATTTTTAATAGTTAACATCAATTTTTTTTCCCTATATTTATGTATACAATAGATTTAAAGGGGTCAAATGATGCGATTTCAATTTTTCCTTTCTCTTTGGAGTGTTACAAGCTCTCGGTGCATAAAGAAGATCTGTAAAGATCAAAATCCAAAAAGATATTCTTTATAAAAGTTAAGAGTCAACCAATTAATTTAATAATAGTAATTTATTTCAACATTTGTATTTTTTTTCTTAACCTTAACACTTTTCAGCTAATATTAAGTTTTATGTCAATAACCAGATGTTTCAGTGTAAGTTGTGTCAGTCACTCAAATAATAGTGTTTTTTGACTTCAGAAAACTTAGAATGTAATGCATCAGACATAGATTACTTGTAATATTTGAATACTTGAATATTTTTGTTTTGTATTTTTGTTGCACATGATTCAAGTATGACATTCTTATTGCATTTTGTGCACAAAGCATTTCTTTTAGCCTCAGACCTGAAAATTAGGTCGCTTCGATTAACTGTGGGTTGAACTCCCTGCCAGAAAGAAACGCTGTTTTTAGTCAAATGATTAAAGTGACATTGGCTGTTGCCCAGAGCAGCATCTCGTAGGCCCATTGTAAAGCCTCCAGCGTAGGTGAATAACTTCATTACGTTTATGTAATTGCCCATGTTCGGCTACAGATGTGTCGGATGTAGATTCTGTGCGGGTTCATGCTTATTGGCTCAATACTGCTGATTATTCTAGATTGTGGAGTAATTTGGTTTGTCTAGTCCTAACTGTGACCATTATAGCTCGACACGACAGCTGTCGTAATGACATGTTTGTTCCTGTAGGCTGTAATGAGGTTGCTCTGAACAGATTCAGATGTAAGTGCAATTAAAGTAGCATGCCTATGAACGACTTCCATAATGAAAGGACCGATATTCCTCGCTTGAGAAGACCATAATAACTCTACTGATAAATGGTGCTGTGACATGTACAATTAATAAGATCACCTACCTTTAGGCAAACAGACAAGGTAATTAGCTTCTGTTGGCGACCCGTTGGCCACAGAACAGACAGAAGCTGAGATAAAGATTATATTTGAAGTTTGGACGTTTAATATCACTTCCATTCTCTATTCTTTATCTCTAAGTGGAGATAAAGGGGAAGGTTCTGAAAGAGGCACAGCATACAAACTCCTCCGCACACTATAAATGTGTCTTTTCCGACTGCTTTTATTTACTCGACTATTTGATTTATTAAGTACCATCTCATACTGTATGTATCAACTGGTTAACTAATAGGAGAGGTCTCTTAAAAGAGAAGTAACATAAAAGCGGCTGCCGTTAAAAGAATCACAGCATGAATACGGGATGTGCACAAAATGCAGAGGACTTAATTGGTTGTTTACCGAAAGATTCACATGCTAAAATTACCTGATTTTCACCTTTGCATTTCTGTTAGTACCACAGAATAATTATCGGCAAACTCTCACTGACATTGCCATTTCCTTTTGTTATATTTGGAAGACACTTTGCATCGGTTAATTAATTCTTTTCTGAACATATCCCAGCTCTTAAAACTATATACCGACAAGTTACCTGTTTCTTTTCTGCCTTTAGCACTTAAAAACAGTGGTAATGAGACAACTCTAAAAAAATAAAACGTTTGGTTGAAAGTCTATATCTCAAGCAGGGTCTTATCAGGGGTGCATTTCCCAAAAGCCAATTCTGTCGTTACCAACATAGTTCAACGAATCAGTGTCACCTGAAACCACAGTTCAAACAAACAGTCGCAAGTGGTGCGTTTTCCAAAAGCATTTTTAACCAACTATAGTCGCAAGTTTTGTCGTTACCAACATAGTTCAATGAACTGGTTTTCCACCAAAACCATAGTTCAAATGAACAATCGCAAACAGGGGTGCGTTTCCCAAAAGCATTTTTAACCAACTATAGTCGCAAGTTTTGTCGTTACCAACATAGTTCAATGAACTGGTTTTCCACCAAAACCATAGTTCAAATGAACAATCGCAAACAGGGGTGCGTTTCCCAAAAGCATTTTTAACCAACTATAGTCGCAAGTTTTGTCGTTACCAACATAGTTCAATGAACTGGTTTTCCACCAAAACCATAGTTCAAATGAACAATCGCAAACAGGGGTGCGTTTCCCAAAAGCATTTTTAACCAACTATAGTCGCAAGTTTTGTCGTTACCAACATAGTTCAATGAATTGGTTTTCCCCCAAAACCATAGTTCAGATGAACAATCGCAATCAGGGGTGCGTTTCCCAAAAGCATTTTTAACCAACTATAGTCGCAAGTTTTGTCGTTACCAACATAGTTCAATGAACTGGTTTTCCACCAAAACCATAGTTCAAATGAACAATCGCAAACAGGGGTGCGTTTCCCCAAAAGTAGTTTTAACCAACTATAATCACAAGTTTCGGCATTACAAGCATAGTTCAACGATAGCTCAAGCTAATATTCTTAATGAGCATTGAGCGTTGCAAACTTACGTAGTTGGAACTAAAGCTCCCAACCTGTATTTTCTTGTCAGTAAGTAATATTGGTTTGAATAAATTATGCTCTTGGGAAAATAAGAAAGCTAACATTCAGTGCAATTTATATCTTCCATTCTATCTAAATATAAGCGCATGTTAATATATGTATCTTTGGACGTCCTCAACAAGCGCCATTTTTGAAGAGTGCACGTGTGAATAAATGAGCGCCGAGGTAAGCCATGGCATACAGTATGAGGGAACCCGTGACGAATCAAACATCAAATAAAGCAAAATGCCAGGGAATGAAAAATAGTCAATTATCCATCAGGTGCCATGTTCAGTATAGCAGCATCTCAGAGATCTCTAAGCAGTTAAATGGCAGAATTTATCAATCCATATCATGCATGTGACGCCATTAACAATGGCCATATACTGTTGAACTAATGTGGTTCAAATAACAGAGATGCGACTGTGTTTGAGAAACAGTCGTGACTAGCCAGTTTGTTTCAACAAAAATGCAAAAATGTGGTGGTTATGAGCGAGTTACATCAGTAAACACACCCCAGGTCAACTTCTTCATTATGCATCAAATTCAGTGCCTATTTAGTCACGCTGAAAGACTGCTGGGTAGATTGCTTACGAATTGTACCGTAATCTGTAACTAATTACAAATTACATTACAAAATTTTTTGTTAGTAATGTAATCTATCAAATTAAAGGTTTTTAATGATTATTTTACTTTATTTTATGTAAAGCACTTTGAATTACCATTTTGTATGAAATGTGCTATATAAATAAACTGGCCTTGCCTTTAGGTAATGTGTTCTGACTACTTTTAGATTACTTTTACATACATTTTAGATAGATAGATAGATGGATAGATAGAGTATGTGCTGCATCAGTAACACTGCTGTACTCAAGCACTCGTACTTTTGGGTTGTTTTGGGATCTTTCGGCTCTTCTGTTGAATCTAATATTTGGCTGAGAATGAAGCCGAGTCTTCATCTCATCTGCTGTCTGACCTTTAAACAGAGTCTCTCACCTTCTCTACTCTTAGAAGAATGTCCTCACACTGCCTGCGGATGAGAAACACACAATGAATCTCATTTACTCTGCTACACCGAGCTGCTCTGCTTTTTCTTTCTGTGGCCTCGCCATGAAGTAAAGAAATAGCCATCTGAGCTGTTTTTACCCATCTGACCAGCTATATATATATCAGCAGTTCACTTATTATTGTGCAGAAAAGTGAAACTAATAATATGAAATAGGCCTGCAACAAACTATTTGATTACTTTTTCCTGTAATGAAGAAATGCAGTGAGATATACGAGTTTTTCATTAATTATAATGCAGATGCTCTTTGTATTGAGCACTGTTGTTGGCATTTTGGGGCTTCAGTAAAGTATCATGAATGTAAAACCTTAAAAAGAAAAAAGGAAAAACATAGTTTTGGTAAAAATTATTGCCCTTCCTTTCTCTGTTGTAGATACATTTGGCAGGTCTAGGACAAATACTTTATATGAAGTTTAACATTTAATTATTATTTTGCTATTTTGTATAACTGAAATTGTGGAATTATAATAGAGTAATATATATATATATATATATATATATATATATATATATATATATATATATATATATATATATATATATATATATATAAAAACCTTCTCAGTCAAATGAAACAGCAAGAGTAGTGTTGAATATGTCCACATGATTGTATTTACTTTACTTAAGTACATAATATGTTTAAAAATATATTTTCAGTTTGGGAGAATGTATATATGAGTACATTATAAAAAAAATAGGTTAAATTTTACTCCATTATATATATATATATATATATATATATATATATATATATATATATATATATATATATATATATATATATATATATATAATTCTGATTGGAAATATTTTTATAAATAAAATATAATTACAATAGAAATGACAAAACACATAACATTAAAACTTCAACTGAAATAGTATGAAATAATATTCAAAATATGGAATAAGGAAATAGGCCTATTTATACTTAAGTAATCTAATTGCATCAGTACCTGTACTTTTACTTAATCACTGCTATTTTATACTTAACATATCTATTTGATTTTTTCCTTCTGCATTTCTAGCTCTTTGGCCTCTTCTTTTATTATTTTTATAAAGAGGTTTTCACAATTTATTTTATTTTATGTTTTTACCACACACGACACAAAAACCACACTAATCGGAAACAACATTTTTTTGTTGACTATTTTCCTGTTAAATTTCTGTAGGTTTTACATATTAGTTGTGGAATGTTTTCATTTACTGGTTTAGATTTGCATTTGTATGATTAGAGCTTGAGTCTACGGCATGTAATTAGCTACAAATACAGAGTGAGCACCCTTATTGCAGCCTAATTATTTAACCACACAATTTTTTTTTAATAAAATAAAATAAACTTTCTTTCTGTGAATAACATTGCAACATTCAGTTTTCAGACAGTCAACCTCGGAATGATAGTTAAAAGATCCCGTCTGTCACTCACTTAGAGAGTCGTTTCAAATACTTGTAGTGAGAGACTATAAAGAGATAGTATCTATTTAGTCAAAACAGCAATCAAAGGAAAGCTACACGATGAGAGTAATCAAGAGCGTGTGGCACTACATCTCAATGATGCCGGTGAGGCAACATAATGGTGGCAGATGGAGATAACAGCAACTCAAATTGAAAGCGCAATCAAAGATTAAACAGGCAAAGGCAAGGGCTATTTAATAAGTGGGTATTGCTGTGATACAGGCGTGGAGATGCGCAATAATTTATTTCTGTCCTTAATTCATTTGAGGAGACAATTTAATCTAATCAGAGAAGGAGGGGGCCTATGGCAGAGTATCTTCTTGGCAGGCTTCATAGCAGAAAAACAATGCAAGGGTTATCAGAAATAAAACAGATTAAAGTTGTTTAAAGATGATTTTATGCTCAAATTTAACTTATTAAACGTTAGAGTCAATTACATGCAAGCTATTTGTAGGTGATGTTCTCACAGAATCTGCCCAGCCCAACACGGCGACAGTGACACAACCAATAGTGTGAGTTTGGGGCGTAGCTATGGATTTATTAGACCAATAGCAGACAGGGAGAGTCTTCAGAAAACCTGTTTGAGAAAAAAAATAAGTTTTGCATGTAAATGACATTACTTGTAAAAGTATTATCAAGGAGAGAGACGTCAACATCTGCATTAAAATGCCATAAGTCATTTGACCGGCCCACCATATCTCAGTTAAATTCCTTTGCTTCAATCATAAGTGAGACGTTATGCTTGCGAACTTTCTGCAAAGTGAGAGAGAGAAAAGCGCGAACTTGAGTTGATGCATGTTTATGTCATGATATCGATTTGATCTTTAAAAAGCTTCCCACGGGTGTGTGAGGCGAGGGAAGCAGAGCTGAATACGGACAGATTTACAACTGAAGGTGGTGTGGAGGTTGGCGGGGGAAGCAAAGAGGGAATGCTGAGGTTGTGTGTGGGGACGGGGGGACGGGATAAAAGCGCATCAACTCCATGACCTCGTAAAGGAAGATCAACGCTTGGAATGAGAACTGCATGCCGATAGCAAGGTGAGTGAAGGCCTGACCGACTGAGACTGGAAGATTTGACTAAGACATAACCATAAAGCATCAAAAAAAAAAATAAAGAAATAGAGCAAAACCGGAGAGGTTGTGCATGGCGTCATAGGAAGGCTGGGTGGGGCAAATGGTGAAGGGCAAAATAAAGAGATGAAATAGATTTGCCGCAGTGTAGGAATGGCAATACAATGTGACACATATTAATTTGACAGACACCTTGTTGCATGTTCCTCCACGAACATACCAAACACTAGCAGCAGTAAAACACCAACAACTTATAATCATTTTCAAAAAAAATTATAATTACGAGGGCAGACTTAATTAATAAAAACTTTTATTTATGCAACCACTTGCATAATACTACATTTTGACCTTGAAACAGTTTTACCACAGTGCATGATTTGTTAACACATTTTATTTATTTATTTATTTTTATTTATTTATTTATTTTGTAAAAACGAACAGATTTTACTTCCAAGATGGCAGTGCGCATAGACGCAGCTGGTTCTATGGCTCCAGCTAACGGTGCTACTTTCTGTGTAAATGTTTGCCGTAGTAACTTTAACCGAGGCTTCAGCTCAGTTAGTCTCTCTCACTGCTACAACCATAGAACCCTTATGGCTGTGGGCTCAAAGAACAACGTTGGAATACTGGAATCAATAAGATAATTACTACATGGTGTAGGATTACTAAAGGGACACAAGCTCATCACAGTTGTGCGATCCAGCTATCCGGGTACAGAGCCACCGCAAGCAGTGTGAGAGAAACCGGAAGTAAAACAAACAAGCAGGTGTGCACTGAAGTCTAAAAGATAATCATAGCCAACCAGCTCTTCCTTCAGTACTACTGGATAATGTACACTCTTTGGATAACAATATGGACCACCTCAGACTCGGAATGACCACCCAGTCTGAAACAGAAAACTGCTGTGTGTTTATCTTTTCGGAAACATAGCTGCAGAGCAACATCCCTGACACAGCCATCCAGCTACAGGGGCTAACATTGTTCCGTGCAGATAGGATCACTGAGACCTCTGGTAAGAGCTGAGATGGCGGATTCTGTGTTTATATAAACAATGACTGGTGTGTTAATACCTTGGCAATCGCAACCCACTGCTCACCACATAGAGAGGTTTTGGTGGTGAAATGCCGGCCATTCTATCTATCTATTCTATTATCATAATAGCAGTGTACATCCATCCCAGTGCTAACGCTAGTACCGATGCTAACAAGGTGCTGCGCGAGCTGCACAACGCCATCAGTGAGCAACAAATGACCCACCCAGATGCCTTTTTCATTATTGCCGGAGATTTCAACCATGCAAACTTGAAAACTGTTGAACCAAAGTTTCACCAGCATGTCAACTTTGCCACAAGAGGAGACAATCTGCTGGATTTAATTGACATAAACATAGACTCGCTCAAAGCCCTCCCCCACCCCCAACTGGGACTTTCAGACCACCGCTGTGGGCTGCTCTTCCCAGCATATAGGCAACTGCTAAAACGCTCCAGGCCAGTATACAGCACCATCAATGTCTGGACAGAAGGAGCCACTTCAGCCCTGCAAGACTGACTGGAACATGTTCAGGGAAGCTGCCACCTATGACCAGCATGTCTTTTAGTAAGAATATACAAACTGTGTGAGTGGATACATAGAGACGTGCATTGAGGATGTCACTGTTGAAAAATCCCTTATTATGTGTGCCAACCAGAAGCCGTGGCTAACAGGTGAGATCCATGTCCTGCTCAGACAAAGGGATGCTGCCTTTAAACTGGGGGAGGAAGGGCCTCTCAGGTTAGCAAAAGCTCAGCTTTCCAAAGCCATCAGGAAAGCAAAAGCCAGTATGCACAGAAAATTAACAACCACTTCTGTGATATGAAGGATACCAGACACCTGTGACCGGGCATCCAGGCCCTAACAGATTATAAAATCAATCCACATGCCAACAACAGTGACAACCACCTCCCTGACTTGTTGAATGATTTCTATGCATGGTTTGAAGCTCTGAATGACACACAGGCACTTAAATCTATGCCCAGACATGCAGGCCCAGACAACATTCCAGGAAGAGTGCTCAGGGACTGTGCTGACCAGCTGTCTTCATTGACATCTTCAACATCTCCCTGAGCCAGGCTATGGTCCCTGCATGCTTCAAAAAGACCACCATCATCCCAGAGCCTAAGAAGTCAGTGGTGACATATCTCAATGATTATCGCCTTGTAGCACTGACTACCAACACAATGAAGTGCTTTGAACATCTGGTCAAAAAACACATCCACCCCACTTTGCCCTCTTCACTAGACCCATGACAATTCGCATACCGCCCCAACCACTCCACAGATGATCCTATCTCCTAAACACTGCACTCCTTCTTATCACATCTGGACACAAAAAACTCATATGTCAGAATTCTGTCATTGAGTTTAGCTCAGCATTCAATACAATCATTCCACAGCAAGTAGTGAGTAAACTCTCTCTACTGGGTCTCAACACGCTACTCTGCAACTGGATACTTGACTTCCTGACAGAGAGACCATAGTCAGTGCGCATGGGTGGCAGAACATTAGACACAATCACATTAAACACAGGTGCCCATCAAGGCTGTGTCCTCAGTCCACTGTTGTTCATGCTGCTCACACACACCTGCACAGCCAATTTAGAATCCAACCTCGTTGTCAAGTTTGCTGATGACATGACAGTAGTGGGCTTCATCAGCAATGATAAAGATACACCATATAACTGGTAAGCAGGTGCTACAGCAACAATCTGTCTCTTAAAGTGGACAAGATGAAAGAGATCGTTGTGGATTTCCGGAGAAGTTCAACTGATCATCTTCCACCTTCTCACCAGTGGCTCTGCTGTAGAGAGAGTCAGGAGCACCAATTTATTTGGTGTGCACATTTCCGATGACCTCACCTGGTCCATCAACACCAACTCCACTGTGCAGAAGATGCATCAACATCTTCACTTCCTGCGGAAGCTGAAGAGAGCCAGCCTCCCACCACCCATCCTCCCCATCTTCTATGGAAAAACTTCGGAGAGCATCCTTGCCAGCTGCATTACTGTGTGGTTCAGAAACTGCAAAACAACAGAACGGAAGAGCCTCCAGCGCATAGTGAGGACAGCTGAGAGGATCATAGGGGTCTTCCTCCCCTCAAGCCAGGACATCTATCAGGCACGCTGTTTACGCAGAGCCTCTGCCATTGTGAAAGATTTATCTCACCCCTCCCACCATCTGTTTGACCCTCTGCCATCAGGCAGTAGACTACGCAGCATCAGGACCCACACGGCAATGTTCTGCAACAGCATTTCCCCCAGGCTGTCAGAATCCTGAGTAAACTGATACCACTCAACATCCTACTCTCATCATAAACTGCCTTCCTACCCCATGTACTGTATACAGAAAAAAATAAATTTGAATACATCTGAATTCTGCATTTACACTTAGCTGTGCACTATAGAAACTCTTGCACAACTGCCCAATGATTAGTTTACATACAGTACATCCACACTCAACTCGCCAAGTGTACACTAAAGACACTCTGTGCAAATACACATATTCTAATTTAAAGGGGGGGTGAAATGCTCGTTTTCACTCAATGTCCTGTTAGGTACTGCATCCTTCATAACTCCAAAAAGTCTTTAGTTTTATTATATTTATAAGAGAAAGATATTCTGTACCGTTTTTTCCTGGAAAAACCTGAGCGACTGGAGGCGTGATATGTGGGCGCAGCTAAAGAATCACGAGCGCGAGTAGGCTTTTGCGTTGAGAGCGTTTGGAAGCTGTGACATTACCGTGAGGAAAAAAAAAAACATTATCCAAAACAAACCAGGGCTAACAGTCAGATTCAGCCGTATATTTATGATCGAGAATCAGAATCCAGAGGCTGAAATTTAACAAGAGCAGCAGCATCAACAACTACAGCAGGACGTCTCTAAGTAGTATGTATTGAAACTGTATATATTTGCTTAGCGGTTTTGGAAAATTACTAAGTTCCACTTTATGTCATCTTTTTTTTTTTTTTTTAAGGTGTACATGTGGAAAGTGCAGTCTGATGACAACATCGCATGCTGTGTACTTGATGTGCTTACGCGCATATAGCTAAGTTAACAACACAGAGATATTTGAAGCAGTTTTACTCACCGCGTGCGGTTCCAACACACGATCGTGACCCTTTTTCATTGGGACTGCATTATACTTAAGAAATAAACGATATGCAAATCCGGCATCAAACTGGGCCTTGTTTGTAAAACAAGCATCTTCGAAATGCAGGGAACAAACAAAAACACTTGCACAACTCCGTTGATGCTCTGTAAAAATAAACTCCATCCACTGGTCCCTTAATGCTGTTTTTTTTTTTTTTTTTTTTTTTTTTTTTTTTTATCTGTGCAGGGTTGTCTTGCCCTGGCAACCAAAAACACACTTCTTTTGTGACATTTCGCTCTCGCTCTGATCAGTGAATGTCTCTGCTCTGCTCTACGGGTAATGCGCGCTCTTCCGGGAGAAGTGCCCTTAGGACCCATATAAGGAAATTCCGCTCCATCTAACGTTACACAGACCCATACTCGAAAAAAACTTTCCGAAACGTGTGACAAACCGGAGGAGGTACTTTTGGAACAAAAATACTCCTTCAAACGTACAACTTAATTTTTGAAACTTTGTCCATGTTTAGCATGGGAATCCAACTCTTTAACAGTGTAAAAAACTCAGTATGCATGAAATAGCATTTCACCCCCCCTTTAATATCTTCTCTGAGCCACCTCAGTTGTGCACAAGCACATTATTCTTATTCTTAAACTCTAATATTTCTTACATTCCTACAATTTCACATTTCTACCTCATTTAGCACTTCTGTCTTGTTATATTTATTGTGCTCGTCATGTTTATCGCTCGTTATATTTAATGTGCTCTTATGTCGGATCCCTGTTGTCATGAACACGTGCATATACTTGCTTTGTCAGTGTCTTGCAACATTTCTGTTGCTTTTCTGAGATAGTAAACTTGCTTGGTAGCACACCCGGTACAATGTTGTGCTTGTGATACATAGCACTCTGGTACAAATCCCCTGAAACACAAAAACACACATAGATGCATGGTTGCTTCAGCAGTTGCATTTTTACCTCACATTTGCTTTTGTTAATGGTATCGGCCTAGGTTTAGGTTAGAATTTAGTGTAGGTGGTAGGTGTGTTTTTAAAAGTGACAGAGCTTTAAACTTTTAGCGCCATTCGCCAGATATTTCATTCAACGAACTGCTGCGGTGCATATAACAACCAACATAAAACATTGCCACATTCATGTTTATCTGTTTCATGGAAGATTAAACATGCTTTAAACGCAAGTCACTGAAAATATCGCACCACATGCAGCGAATAAAAAAAAAAAAAAAACATATTCAGTGCAATTATGGCAATGCTTACATGACCAATTACAACAAGAAGGTGAATGGAAATGGAAGGTGTGTAAATGGACTGTGGTCGATCCATACAGTAGGAAAGATGAAAATTAAGACAAGGAGGTGTGAACGAGAAACAAAGGTTTGAGGATGACAACCTGTTCCTTCACCAAATGAAAAGTAATTGGTAAGAAGACGCCTGGAGCATTTTCAGTGACAGATGGGCAGATAATCCTAAAAATAGCAGTTTATTTAGAGATGGGCAGATATCAGCCTGCAGTTAGAGCATTAACAGCTAAGGCTCTGAGACTGATATAACCTGAAGTTTCTCATGAAGTTTGCCGTCGCCTCAAACTTTAATTTCTCCTACTCATCACCTTAAGTCACACATTTGTTTAATTTGTTCTTAAGCTATCTTTGAGGTGCATGTTTATACAAAACTCTGACATTTCCTGTAACATAACTGCATTAACAGTAGGTGTTTAATTATATATTTCATCTGTGCTTTAACTCATTATCTGTGACCTTGATGCAAAGTTTTAGATTAACTTTTGTCTCTTTGCATAAATATTCTGCAGTCAGAATGTGGGTAGAATATGTATATATATATATATATATATATATATATATATATATATATATATATATATATATATATATATATATATAGCTTCATCTGACAGACTTTTGAGAGCTCAAAGGCTTTTGTTAAAACAACAATTGAACTTGCACATGTTTGCATTCCCGCCCACAGACAAAATTTCTTTATTTCTTTTTTTAGGTTTCTACAGCATATACAGACAAGTTTTACTAAATGCCCACTGCATTCCAATTTAATTAGATTTAATTTTGTAATTCTATTGAAGCTATTGAAATATATTTGTAATTACACATCTGTAATGTATATAACAAATTAGTTATTACAATGTAGTACAATGTGTATATGTTGTACATGTTAAACATTTTAGCTTCAAAAGTAATATAAAACCGAATTATAATCAAGTACTTTACATGAGCTTTAGTGTGGTAATAAACACATGAAAATAAGCGTAAGACACATTTTTTTTTTGTTGTTTTCTTTAAATATTACTTTTATGTTACTGTTTACCCATTTCATGTTTTACAGAGGTTTCAAATTGGTCTTAAAGGCATTGTTTTCACATTTTTCTCTTCACACTGCAAGCAAGCAAGTGATTAACCTCTTAAATATAATGATTTCTGCTCAAAGGTGAGGGTTAGATTAACTTAAAATGATCTAACAGTTAGTAGAACATATGATTAAAACTAATCAGCCCCTGATTAAAACTTATATGCCATATTGACCCATGAAGTCCCTGTGAGAAATCTGCAAATTTCCACCATGCTACAAACTGTGTGGGAGTTTTATTAGATGGAATATGTTTCAATTAATTTCTATGTATCAGTAAACATGACGTTTAAAGATACATGCACACACAAGAGACATTTCAGAGGAGTAAGTGGAAACTCTGCCAACTCTGAGATAAACTGAAATGAAATATGGTCATGACAGAACAGCCACTAGCAGAGAGCAGCAGTTCGGCTGTCGCGCATAATTATTGTGACTCCGGATTAAATGCATGTCTGTGCATGTGTGAGGTTTGGAGTGAGTGAGTGAGTGTTGAAACCAATGGTTTAGCCTCTCTCGGCTGTCAGGTCTCTGGTCCTCATGCTTTAACCTTTCCTGTGCTTGCTGAATGTGATATTCAGGTCTGAGATGCGGCAGTATATGTCAGTAATGTCAGATAATGGTACAAGCACTCTGTGCACCTGCTGGCTAATGACTCTCCATCTATGTGCTAGCCAACCCTCCAATGATTACAGATTTAATCTCATGCAGTCACTATGTATTCAGCCATGGAGTCTTTCCACTAAATTACCTGAACTATCTCAACCGCTGGTTCTCCTAGCTAATGATGAGGTATTTTTCTCACTGTCTGTCTCTCGTGTCGCTGATTTCTCCCTCGTTTTTGCCTCAGAGTTAACACAACAAGTAATCACAGCTTTATTTCTCATAATATGACTTGATTTATATGTATCATGTTACATAATATAACATTCATCAGACTTCATGAGGTCCTGCAATTGTGACTTTATTTCTAAATTAGAATTTCATAGTATAACTCTGTTTGAATTATTTTATGATTTACTCACCATTATTTAACTTTTTTATGATGCATATTAAGTCCATTTTTGTTTTAAATAGTGATGGCAAAGTTAACATTATTAGCATGTAATTACACATTTATACACTTTTAATGACACTAATTTGACGAGTAGTTCATTCATTTCATTCGTTCAAATGGCTGATTAATTAGGGAATTGACATGGCTCTGTTAATGAATGGCAATTAATTGGTTCACAAGATTCATTCAAAACATGAATTCGTTCAGAAACGAAACACCGATGTGCTGAGATTCACAACAGTTCTAGGTAATGTTTTCATTAGCAAAATCGAGCAAAAACAGGCAACATTGTGTTAAAAAATATAACACAATAGTAATTTCTTAGTGAACTGTTGTGTAATATCAGTCATATATGTGCTTGGGTGATTCGAGACAAAACAGCACTCATTGCTCATGTGAAATTGCTTAACTATAAATACTATTTCATATCATATTATTATAAATATGAGACAGAATCTCATACGGGTCATTTTCACACCAATATCTTACATTTAGTGCTGTTTATCAGAATTCTATAAGCCACATTGCCCTGCATCACAGCTATGGGTAACACTTTATTGTAAGGTGTCCTTGTTACATGTTCCTACTAATATAATAACAATTAATAATGCATAATTACATGCAAGTAACCCTTAACCAAACCCCAACCCTAGATAATTATTATTACTCATCATTTAAAAGTATAATTACACTGCAACAAGGACACCTTAAAATTAAGTTTCACAATAATTTTTCTCATGATATTGTCTATTTATCTGTTATTTATTTTATGTACCAGTATATGTTTTTCAATCATTCATTATTGTTACTTCCTAAAGTTCAGTCAAATGGAGCTGAATGAGATGCAATGCTGGTCAAAACTTTCCATGATACAATCACAGACAATATTGAGATGCAACAGTGTAGTGAATTGTGACACATATTTTGTGGTGTGTATTGTAGTGATGATTAGTTTGCAAAACCCAGTCTTATTTGGTTAAGTATATTTATTAAAATAATAACAATAATAATTCTGTGCCCTTTTGTGTCCACATACCACAAGTCCCTAACGGAGCAGTCTTTTATCAGTAAATGGAGAAAGACATTACTTTAATTTACATAAACATTAATTTATTTATAAATCAAACTCAGGCGGGACACTTAACAAAACTCATTTGCATTCTTTGTATGTTGAAATTGAATTACCATTGAAGCTCAACAACCGAAATATCACCCATGAGTGAATTCATAGAAATGTTAATGCAGAGGACTGTATCTTTGCATACGTAAGATCACATCCATAAAGTGTGAGGAAATTGTTTCGCTTTAGAGTTATTGCAAATTTGCATTTCCTCTGCGTTTCAATTAAGTGTGAGAAATACAGAATCTTTCAATCTTTCCAACGGTTTAGAAATATCATTTATTTGAATAATAATTATAATAAAATCTTGATTTTTATAGTTGTGTGTGTAATTTAGATTAGAATTTGATTATTTGTATTTTGTTTATAATAAATATATTTATAGGGTTAGGGTTAGGTGAAGTTTTTAATAAAAAAATATAATGTATGAGTACTTAAATACTTATAAGTAATCCTGCAAATTAAGCTAATAGATATATATTTTTATTATTTTTTACTAGATATAGAGCTGCCCAGCTTTTACACACAAAACAAGAGACAGATGTTCTGCACACATGTGCTCCAGTTGTGTCAGTGTGTTTTATGTAACGGTGGCTTGGTTTAGCCCTGAAAACAGTGAGCAATGAAAATACATGTTTGACCTTAATTAAGAATATGTGGAGGGACTTGTCTATAGTGAGAATGAGCTGAAACCATGGAAACGTAAGAAGAGCAGGGCTCTGAGGACGGAAGAGTCTAGAACATTATAGCCGCTCAGTATCGCATATGATATGTCCGTTAGCAGCACGGTCAGAGTTCACCACTGGAATGAGGGCGAGCTCAACCAAATACAATGCCATCTCTGTCTGGCCGTCTTGACGGGGATGGACAGTATTTGGTAATTAGTATCTATCTCAGGAGAAAGGATTGTCTGGGTGCCTGAAAGAAAGTCGGGTTGAGTGCTGGAAGAGAGGCGGAGAGGGAGGGGAATGGAAATCTTTGGGCTGGATTGCCACAGACTTTTCTGTGCCGCTTCCGCTGAATTTCTGTGGAGGCATTGGTTTAAAGGCTTAGGATTCCACCTTTCACTGGAACAGTTCAGGGAAGTGTCAACAAACACACGAACAACACACACATGCCGAGGGAAAGAAAAGAGAAAAGGGATGAAAGTATTTTCGAGACACAAAAAAAATATCAAGCAGAACTCAACATTTTCTGCCAGAATTCACATTTCCCTGTCCTCCCTAGACCTTGACAGTTTAACCAAAAATAAAAATTCTGTCACCGTTTACTCACTCACATGTCATTCTAAACCCAAATGGCTCTCTTTCTTATGTTGAACACAAAATAAGAGATTCTGAAGAACATTTCAACTGTATTGGTCAAATGGATCAACAGTTGCTGATGGTTAACATCCTGTTTGAATTTTTTCTCTGTGTTTAACTTACTAAAGTTACATACTTAAGTAAATACAATTTTGTATACATGAATGAAGCATTAATGAAACCAAAATTCAACCCAAGCTCATTGGGAAAACGTGCCTTTGCTGATGTTTCTGCAAAATGATATTGTGTTACTTCTTGTACATTTCATAAAACACGTTCAATATGCGAGTGCTCAGTTTTATCAAAACAGATACAAAAGAATCTATGTTTTATTACACTGGTCGTTGTGCATAAAGCTGCAATACAGAAATGTAATATCTGATGAGTAGTGCTCAAAAGTCAATGCTCTGTAGCATTTAAGAATAACATACCACCTACACTAAACCATGCAGTTAATCTAACATATGCTAAATACATATTTGCAGAAAAAAAGCAATGGAATGTTCACTCTGTAAAGCCTTTGAGCTGTGTTGTGGCTTGTGTTTCATGGGACTCAACGTTCTATACCAGGTGAGCTAACAAGCAAGTTTATTATGTCAGAAAAGCCATACATATGGTGCTGCCCATGTGAATGATAAAAATTATTGTGAAAGGAACCACTGGGCTTAAGTCTCTTAATCAATAATCTGCCCCTGTATTCATAATTTGTGTAAAATTAACATTTGTTGTTGATTTAGTGTCAGTCATGTTCATTTCAAGTGGAAAAGAGGTATTGTTTGTATAGGTACGTTTCACAAAATTGTAATGTACAGTACGAAAAATGACATTTATTTTGAGATTTTACAAAATAACAATAATAATAATAAAAATTCTTTCTCAATAACTTTAATTGATTGTTGAATGATGACAAAAGTTAGCTAAAAAAATATATATTCCCCCAAAAATCATGTTTATATCTTAGAAGGTACATATTATGATTGTAAATGTGTTTCTTGTTCATATATACACACACACTGGTAAATTAATAGATATTCCTGACTGTATTAATCATGCCATAGATGCTTTCTGTAGACATAAGGCTGAATATATATATATATATATATATATATATATATATATATATATATATATATATATATATATATATATATATATATATATCATTACAGAGCATGCCTTTTACACCTCTTGTATTTCTGCTTCTCTTTGTCAAACTAAAGCACTCAAACTATCCTTAAGTTCAGTCAAATCTTACACACACACACACACACACACACACACACATATAAACTAGTTAGACTGATGTCTGTGGGACAGAAGTAAGTGCTGAATTATATTAAATATAATAAATACTTTGTATTAAAATGTAATAAATGTGTAACATTTTCAAATCATTATTAATCATATATGTATATCAGATCAGCTCATTTTTTTTTTTTTTCTTTTGTGATATTTAATGAAAGCACGTTAATGAATTTCATTTAAATGACATATCACATTACATTACCAAAGCTGAAACGGTCTTATTAAAAAGAGTTTTCAGTTAGCCATCAATCTAGCAGCTCAGTCACTTCACTGAGCTTTAGCCTATTAGCTTAGCATAGTGTTAACTGATTAACATGAGTGCTTTTAATAAGCAAGAAAGGAATAGCAGTTTATGACCAAGCACTGATGAAGAGGAATAGGATCTTGTAGAGAAAGGGTGTCAAACTCGGTTCCTGGAGGGCCGGAGCCCTGCAGAGTTTAGATTCAACCCTAATTAAACACATCTGATCCAACTAATCAAGTCTCTCAGGCTTATTTGAATTTGATTGTTTGTGTGTTGGAGCAGGGTTGGAATAAAACTCTGCAGGGCTCCGGCCCTCCAGGAACTGAGTTTGACACCCCTGCTGTAGAGGGTTAAGATCTATCCCAGGGTTCCTCAAATCTCATCCTGGAGGGTCAATGCACTGCAGAGTTTAGCTCCAACACTGATCAGCCTCACCTGCCTGTGATTTTATAATGATCCCGAAGACGCGTATTAGCTTGCTCAGGTGTGTTTGATTAGGGTTAGAGCTAAACTCTGGAGGAAAGCGGATCTCGTGGGCCACATTTGAGGATCCCTGATCTATCCCAACAGCAGTATAAAACAAATGTGTTCCAAAAGTAGTGAAAATGCATGCACATGTATTTTTGCTGACAGAAAACAAAGCAGAGTTACTAGTCACGAGTGCATCAAAGAAAGCCCTGAATATATTGTAATGTTTTGAAGCTACAGATATGGCAAATCCAGTGATTATTCCATCCTCAAAAGCACTCACAATATCACCCTGATACCTTATAAACATAATTTAGTTTCCCACAGGACTGATAAAACCCTAAGCAACCGGACTCCTGCAAGCTGCAGTCTGGTTTGATCAAACTTTAATGGCTTTCCAACATATTCAGCTTTCCTTGTTTTAGCCCACAGGATTTTGACCCTTTCTGACGAACTGTTGTGATGGGCAAAGTTTTGGTTAACACACCGGAGTCTTTTTTTTTTTTTCTTCTACCTTTCTTTCAGCCTCGAAGCAACAGTTTTTCATTTGGAATGTACACATGCGAGTAATTCTGGAAGATGGTCTCTTGTGATATTTTGATGTAATTTTAATCTCCTCAGAGCAGATGTGCAAAAACAAAACTCTGGTTCAAGAGACATGCCTCGAGGAGTCGGGAATGAGAGGGCTTGGAGAATTTGCCGCAGAGAAAAGCCTCCTCTGCTACCTCCCCTCCTCTCTCTCTCTCTCTCTCTCTCTCTCTCTCTCTCTCCTCAAGACAGGATGGCAGCAACAAAACGATGTGCCAGGCTGCAGAGCTCCCATAATCTGCATGGATGGCTTTGCTGCATTTCCGCAGAGTCTGAGCAAACTCTTGGCCAAGCATCACATCACTGCTCGGGTCTGAATGCCTGAGGTTCCCTCTGTAGAGCCCAAGTTCTCTCTTTCCTTTTGTTGCTTTTGTTATTCCTTGTGTAGAAAAACTGAAGGAAGGTAAGGGAATAGCTCAGCTGGTTTTGGGAGTTATTTACTCACTCACACATTGTTCCAAACCTGTAAAGCCTGCTCTTTTCAGTATAATGGGGCCTGGGACCGTCAAGGCTAAACATGAGTTTGAAAGTATCATAAAAGTGGGCCATATTATGTGTACACCATATTTTGTGAGAAACGGACCAAAACATCCTTTCCAATCTGTTGATAAAGTCTGAATCGTTGAGCTAGTGAGATGAACTCAAGGATAGTATCAGTCTGATTTGTAAATGAATCACTTTGAACAAAAGAAAATATTCGACTCAAAGCCACCAATGAGAATTGATTTAGACATTAGGATTTTGTGCATTATGTCTTAAATTTCAGTCTGTTTCTCACACAACGCTATTAGATGGACTTGAAATTTAGTGTATGAATCATATTGACACATTTATTTATTTATTTTTTGTTTGTTTATATTATTACTTTTCAAGGAAAACTGGTTGAAGTTAAAGGAATAGATTGGCAAATTCAGGGAGTTGTTTACTTGCGTCTTGTTCCAAACCTGTATTACTTAAGCTTGTTGAACAAGAAAAGTACATTTTTAAATAAAAAATCTTGGCATGTCTTTTCAATATATGGCTGGACCTTTTAGGCCTAAAAATTTCATAAAACTTCCTAAAATTTCATACATTTTTTTTTTTTTTTTTGCAAAACACAACGCACAATTCTCTATGTAACACACACAAAATCTATCAGGAAATAACATTATGTCAAAGGTGTTTGCATATGGGTTTGTGATATTTTGAATGCAGTGTTTCATTTTTGCAAGAGATGTGAGGCATGTGCGTGTGCCATTTTTGGATTTGTGTGTGAAGTTTTGAGAAAAAAAAAAAATAAATAAGATGCAAAGTTGCACATAAACTTGCACAGAAAAAAATAATGACTTCAGGCAAAGATGATTAAAAACGACTTTTGAGAGTCTGCTAGGGTGCTCTCTGCATCCCTCTGGGAATCATTATGCGTCTCTTTATAACCTTTCCTTCTTTAGTTGTTGGAGAAGTATTAGAAAAAGTATCGGTATCGACACTGATTAGATAGATGCACTAATTCTCCATGCAGAATAAAGTCATCAAGCCATTAATGAATGGAAAATTAAAAGCTTTTCTTGGCCACTTGTTTTTCATTCCCCATTGCTCAGGGCAAAATGGTTCCTATGGAGTGCTTTAGTGAGGAGCCTGTAAGCAGGCTCATGATGGCAATGCCAGCTGAGAACAGATGGAAGGAGGACTCCTAAAGAGAAAACCCCCTAAAGCATCTGTTAACCGCCTTTGATCAGCCATACATTTTTTAATGGCTAAGGGGAAAGATCTCCACTTGATGGATCGATCGCTCGATTGTTTCTAATCAATGGTCAGCGGGTGTTTTGTGTAGTCTTGTGTGACCTTTTTAAGATGAACAAGTCTGTGAGAGAGTCAGTTACATCTAATGATTAATTAAATGATTCATTAAACTTAATCTAAATCATTATTTTTGAGACAAGTTTTCTTTTTTAATGTAATTATTAAAGTTTGAAATGTTTTTGGAGATGTTACTTGCATGTGTTCTTAAAAAAAACTTGAATACCTTTTTCATAATTGTAATTATGAAATATATTTAATGACCTAAAGTAATCTTGTCTTGAAATGGTCATTTTATCTGATATTTTAAGAAAATAATCAGCAAGTAAAAAACAATGAATACTGAATAGGCACACGCACACACACACACACACACGCACACACACACACACACACACACACACACACACACACACACACACACACACACACACAGACACACACACACATACATATAATGTAGTGCACATAGCAAGGTTTTTTTTTATAATAAATAAAAATAAAACAGATTGAATAGAAAAAGAATAGAGCTAGCTAGTGTTAGATGCTTTTTTTGCTTTTGTTAATTGTTAATTGAGAAGCTAATGTTATGGTTTTTATGAAAACAAGCAGTTACTAAATTAATAGAGTGCAAGTCTAAAAGGCAAGATTTTTGTACGAATATAATTAGAACAGAAAATGCTAGAGTTAGTCAAATAAAGATCGAAGAGATGTGTTTACGCTTATACACACACACACACACACATATATTATAATATATATATTTTTGGTGTGTGTGTGTGTGTGTGTGTGTCAGATTAAATGTTTAAATGCACAGTAATTTATATATTTATATAATATATATACAACAACAATAATGATAATGATAATTACCAAATATTATGCAAATCTTTTTAAACAAGGGAACAAAAAATCTGACATTTTTTACTTTATGCCAACCATACTGACATAATTTTTCTTTCTTTCTTTCTTTCTTTCTTTCTTTCTTTTATTATTTATTTATTTATTTATTTATTTATTTATTTATTTATTACAAATAATAGGTTTATTCTAGTCATTGCATGTATAAATTGTATTTTTATTGCACTTTTTTTTCAACAAATTATTATTTTTCAAAAAAAAAAGAAAAACTAAAAAACATTGACTGGCATTGACTGAAAAACTTCTGCAGATTCAGCCACAGTATAACTGGTTTAGGTTAAGGCATATCCGTAACATCCTAATATCTGTGAAATCTTCTTTGAAATGCGTTCCTGTGTTTAGAAGGTGTGTATCATGGGATTTGCATGCAGACTGCTACAGGACCGTTTTGTAACCCCACATCTGCCGCTATAATTCCACAGAGAGTTTGGAAGGCAAAGGTTTCTACACTGAACAAAAGTTCTGTGTTTCTGAGTTTTTTGTGTGTTAACCTGTCAGCTTATGCATAGCAAATACAAGCAGCATGGTCAATGTTTTCCTTATGATAGGTGGAGACCTCAGTGTTCATTTACTCATAAGAAGCCAAAAGAACGGTTTGGAACAGAGATTTGTTTGAGATATATAGGCGAGAATGCATTGCAAGTCCCTTACAGCCAGTGTATGAGCTAGAGTGCATCACCATCACGCTTAATACAAGCTTATAGACAGCAGGCACACTGTACTCTGCATCACCAGGAAGAATGAAATGTCAAACTCAATATTTATCAATGTAAAGCCAAGACCTCAGTGCTAAATGAGAAGCAGTGCTTCAAACATTCATACAAGAAAAACCAGTATCAGATTCCTTGAAGAAACTTATTTTTAATCTGTTCCCAAAGGAATTGGATATGCAGATATCTGTTTCTCAGAGCAAAACAACTTACGACTCCTGCATTTATTCATAAATCTCAGGTCGGTCAGAGCTTATAATACCTGCAGGAAAAGGAATATTTTTCAAAAATAAATCATTTTTTCGCCATGTGCCAAGTAAGAACATTATATGAAGCTTGTTCCACCGCATGCAAACTATGTGAGACTTCCACTGGAGATAGCTTGTCAGAACTCAACATTTATCAGAGTTAATTTTCTGTGAGACTTAACATTTAAAAGTTTGGGGTCAGTAATTTTTTTTTTTTCTTTTATAAACGAATAATTCTATTCAGCACGAATGCATTAAATTGATCAAAAGTGACAGTAAAGACATTTATAATGTTTAAAAAAGAGACTTTCTATTCTTCAAAGAATCTAGAGAAAAGGTTCCATGGTTTCTACAAAAATAAATAAATAAGTGAAACAGTTTAGAAAGGAGCAGCAAATCAGCATTAGACTGTAGACTGGAGTATTGGCTGCCAAATCGTTTGATGTTGCCATCCAATCAGACACTAGTATGATTAATGCTAATATAATATCTAGCCAATTGTTTTCTGTTAAGGTTTTTCTTAAACCGGGTCCTAACAACAAGTAGAACCAATCCATTTCTGTGGACTAAAAGTACAAAACATGGATGAGCAGACATTGGTTAGGACACCAGACTAAACATTGTCTAGACATCAAAGCAGGGTGTCTGTTTTGGTTGAAGGTTAAACAAATGTGCTATCAAAGGGCTAAATACTGAAATAAAGTTAAAGCAATAGATTGGCCAAAAATAAAAATGAACTGAAAAGTACTCCCCTGCAGGTCATCCCAGATGCAGATGTGTTTATTTCTTCATCAGAACAGATTTATCTCTGCTCAAGAATGGATCCTCAACAGTGCATGGGTGCCGTCAGAATGAGAGCTGATAAAAACGTCACAATAATCCACAGATAATCCAGACAACTCCAGTCTATCAGTTACCAACATGTGAAGTGAGAAGCTCTGGGTTTGCAAGAAACAAAGGCACCTGTATTTGTCTAAGCATCTCATGGCCACTTCCCAGTTTGGTGGCTGTAATTCAATCTGTTAATTCTCTCATGAAGGTGTTCAGATTCACAGCTTGTTGCAGGCTCTTAACTTTCCCTGCCAACTCTGCCTTAATCTCCAGTCTGGCCGGGGCTCTTGGGGTTTGTCTTTCATGACTTGAATTTATTTTTTTCCCATAAATAATTCAGTGTTTTGCATCGACTAAGTGCCATATGCTTAATACGCAGGACCTAAGACAACGGTGCTTCCTGCATGTTAATACTGGACCGACTTTCCCTTGTTAGGGGTCCACTTAAACGGACAGCGGCGGAAATTCAGTTTTGACAATGCCTCTTCAACCGTCTGAGTTCAGATATCTGAGAAAAGGGCAAGAAGTTTGATTTCAAACTGTGAAAATTAAATATCTATAGTATTGAATCATCTGTGACTTTCACATGCTCAATATTCTGATATTTTTCATACCAGCGGTCATTTATTGACCAGGCAATGATTCAGGGCAGGATTACCAGCAGATGCCTGAGGGCAGACTTGCAGTCAGTGTTAACCTCATCAACGAAATTAATGACACAAATTATTGCTTGCATATGGTATTTCAGTATTGTCACAGTAACAGAAATGCACATCATGATGATAATTACACGGTTTTAATTAAAACTATTGTACTGTTAACAAAAATAGAACTAGACAACATAGCACTGCAATATATTAACAATGCATTAACAACATTTTTGAAGAAGAAGAATGTAGGAAGAATATGATTGTTTCAAGCAATCGAATCACAGCCAATGTTGTGGATTGACCTGCCTGAGCTGAATCTGAGCAGAGAATGAATACTGGTAAACGTAAGTGCTTTGCTAGTGACTTAATTACTTAAAACTGCAAAACTTATGAGAATAGCATGTACGTAATATGTAATAATAAATACTGGGTTATATATTGTTTTTCATTGTTTGAACTACAATTTGTAAGTAATCTACCCAACTCTGACAACATAAAGTGCATAAACGTACATATATATTATTGCCACCAACATCTGCTCAAAATATATGTGCTAGGCATTACAAAATACATTGTTTTTCTATGTAAACACATGCCTGTTGAGTGTTGCATCTTTTTGCAGCGTCTCATGCATGACACAGCGATCTAAAAACACAAGATTAAAAGAACCCAGGCTCATAACATGCCTCTTTACATTTTTTTTAAAACTCCAAAAACATGCTTCAACATGCAATTCACTGTGGTTTCCAGCTGAAATGAACTCTAGAGGCAGTAAAATACAGATTCACGCAGTGATTATGGGGCTGGTTATCAAAATAATATATATATATATATATATATATATATATATATATATATATATATATATATATATATATATATATATATATATATATATATATATATATATATATATATATTTTTATTAATTTTTTTTTTTTTTTGTGCGGTTCCTTGCACACTATAAATGTCATGACCTCAAAACACTTTTACTGTAGTACATAACAAAACCTTTAAGCTTTGCATCCAAAGCTATATGCACTGCTCAGCCGATAAAGTAAGTGTGTTCTGTAGCTCACCCGGTACGGTGTTGCTTTTTTATTTTTATATATTTACTTTACGGCCCCATGCCTCCCATTTAAACAGAAAAACACTTCTTTGTAAATCCCTAACAGTCAAAAAAAAAAAAAGTCCCTGGTGAAACATCTATAATGATCTATTAGTCATATATTGCTTGGAAAACAACTATTTGGTCAAAATATGTGGCTATTTTTGAATAGCTCTCAGTGGAGATAAATGCACTTAGCAGTCAGATGGTGTAATTAAAATCCCTGTCATTTGGGCTGATTAGATCTGGCCCTGCATTAAATGCGCCATAACTCTAAATGTATAAAAACATTTCAGTTATTCCCTACAAAGTTTGAAGTTATAGAGACAAAATAACAGGCTGTTTGAATCTCTGCCCTGAAAACACTAGCTTTCTGTGTTCGCACCTGTTTCCTGCTCTTCATCCCTTTTAACATACAGCACTGTTCCTCCGGTCCCCGCGGTCTTGGCCGTATGAACACGTTAGCGATGGCAGCTTGTTGGACAGCACTGGAAAGAGCTTCCAGGCTCCCGGCAGGAGGCTCCTTCACTGTCAGCTTTCTGTGGTGAGCAGTGTTGTGGCTTGTCACGTCTCCTGCGTAGGGCTGATCCTCCAGCCATCTGTCCTCAGTCGTCTCCTGCATGGCCCCGTCCCCTTCCCTCTGTGACACACGCAGTAATTACAAACACCAGGCCGACAGGGGCCAGCGTGGGCCGCGGCATGGAGGCCATCTCGGTTACAGTGTCACTCAGGTTACCCACCAAGATTTAGTTGCATGCGTGGAGGCAATTTTGTGATGAATACGACCCCTAAAGCTTGAGAAACCAAGGATGATGGCCTTATGCTGGAAGTTATGTCCTAATAAACACAGCATTTGGCCTTGCTCACACCACACAGAAATCTCATCGGTTTTGCTAATCTCGTCTTTAGGAGTGATAGTTCTATCTATCCATCTCAAAATACATTTTATTAAATAATCAGATTATATTTGAAATAATATTTATGTGGTTTGATATTAATCTTGGTTTTAATTAATTTAATTTATTTCATTTTATTACATTTTAATATATATTTGCTTACATTATTATTATTATTATTATTATTTTTCTGTTGGGACCAATTACAGAGATTTTAGGAAAATAATTAAGAAAGAAAGAAAGAAAGAAAGAAAGAAAGAAAGAAAGAAAGAAAGAAAGAAAGAAAGAAATTAAAATAATATTTTATATTATACTTGACAAAAATATATAAAACAACCTTATATGTATTACATTTAATTACAAACTTTTGGGCCTCAAAAATATGGAAATTATAATGACAATAGCAGAACAGGAAAATGTCGATTTTTGGTTTCTAAATGTTTTAAATTTCAATAATTTCACACTGTCGGCAACCCGTAATTCACAACACGGACCTTTAAATATTTAAATAGCTGTAAATCCGTCCTTATCAAATGTAGTCGTGGTCGTTTTTTTTTCTCTAACTTGGGTAGTTTTGTTTTGTTCATGGCTGTTTGAAGATGAGGGCATGTCACACAACCTGTCCATTCTGGCATTTGTCTGCTTTTGGCCAGCGTCTAGCAGGTGACATACGCATTTGTGCCAAAGTACCCCAGTGTTTGATTGGATTGGCAAAAACTTCAAGTCTTTCCTTTTCAAAGTTGACATTTATGCTGCTATTCAAACTATAAAAAAATTATATGATTTGTTTATAGTTTCATTTCGCATTATGCATCTTGCTCTTTGTATTTAGCATTGTTTTCCCTGCGGTCTGTGACTCCAACAGACCTGCGACCAGATGAGAACCTGATTAGTGTTTATATAAATAGAGAATGTCTTTGGTGCATTTAAAATGTACACTAGTGAGGCATCTTCATCTTCTGGTGATCTTGGACACTTCATTGCAGACCAGTTTTTTTTTTCTTCTGGTCCAGGTTAAGTATTCTGTGTGAAAGAGAAGAGAGGAATAAGCTAAGCTTTCGCAGAATTGCAACATGGTTACTGGTGTCGCAGGATGTCTTAAGACTTTTCACCCACTGTGTTGTATGGATCCTAAATTCACTCTATAATCTGCCGTTTTGGCTTAGACTCTTATTTAGATACATCACAGATCAACACTTGCCTATTCTTTCTCTTAGCCTAGAGCAAATTACTGCATAAAGCAGCAAAATCTCAGCAGTTACAGAAGTATAATAATCACCCACATTATAAAAAGGCACAAGGATAGCATGACTTTGAGCGTTTTTAAACAAAATGGTTGGATCAAATGACTCACTCAAAAAAGAAGTGCAATTTTCAGCCACACTAGCATTAGCATTAGCATGATCAGTTTCTAATTTCCAAGTAATACTTACTACAAGTGTTTTTTGCATAATTTCAGAACGTAAATATTTTGTGAAGCTGATTATATGTACACCCTAGCACTAGTTTTACTACAGGAACCAGTTAAAATATAACTGCTTGACACCGAAACTGACAAATAAAGTGTTAGACAGTTCTCTCTTTCTCATTCAGATCACCTCGCTTTCATACTAACACTTCCGCTTCCCACTAAGCTAATTCAACCCGCCTGCGGTGCTTCAGCAAAGCTCGGGGATTCTTTTAAGTCGTATTAATCAGATCGTTGCGGTTTAAGGTGGAAGTTGACGAAGAGTTTTTCCACTTTACCCCATTTTGGGTTTCATAGCCCACAGATCAAAAGTTCACCCACACGAAACCTTTCGAACGAGCTCTTGCGAAAACCTGTTAGCCATCACATCGAGGAGCTAAAACTCTCATTAACATATTAAATGAAGTGTGACATATTTCGTAGGGGATGACTTCCCATCGGTAATTAGCCCCCTGAGTCAGCCGCGCAGGAGAGGTGAGCCGCCCTTCAGCACCGACAAAAGAGGAGGTGAATCGACTAATGAGAGAGAGCTTGTCTATGACTGAAACAGACGGATCTGTTATGTGCGAACACTAATATGTTACAGATAATTGCAGTCACGGAAATAGGGTGCAAGTATCAGGAAAACTGGTTAAAAAGCGGTCAGATGTCAACTTGACCAGGTGGGTGTAAATTCTCCAAATTCCCCATTCTACAGTTCTGAAGTGCAAACATACACTAATGCAATTCTGAAAACGTGGAAATAGGTTTAGATTGACTTCCTAAGTGAGGCTACTTCAGAAAGTGAATTCCATTGAAAGCTCGGATAAATGATGCTACTTTGTGAAACATCTGAAGCACTTAGATTTCTTTGCTAGCTATTCCGTGCGTCCTTGAATGAAGCTTCGAATCCAGTTTAAATAATTGTAAAGTGTAAGTAGCTTTCAGAAAGCCTGAACTGACAACTGTTAATTTCAGTGCAATTAATGATCTACAGTATAGTCTCCAATATCAATGGGTTACAGTCTGAGGTTTTAAATAGTATTATAAGTGCTCAAGATGATGGTTTTGTTTGCCATATATCCTTAACTGCCTTAAAGTTACTGGGCTAAATAAAATAAAATAAAATAAAATAAAATAAAATAAAATAAAATAAAATAAAATAAAATAAAATAAAATAAAATAAAATAAAATAAAATAAAATAAAATAAAATAAAAATGCCGTAAGAATGCCATAAGAAAATGCATTTCTTTTTAAGAATTTGATATATAATTTCGTCTATTTGGAGACTGTAATTAGATATTCAGTTGATTTACAAATATTGATTATTCAATCTGATGGAAGCTGATGGAATAGTTCATTAACATCCTTATAAGGATGTTCTTATAAGGAATTATCTTATAATTAAAATGTGATTATATTTATGATAATAAATACATAGTCAAATAACATATACAATTTTTTTCATGTGCAGTTATATACTTTTAGATAAAATTCATTTTACCTGCAATGTAGAAAATCATTTGAGCATGAATAAATGCTATTACACATGACCTGTAAAAAGTCTGAGAACATTATGATTTTCGATTGTTTTAACAAAATCTCTTATCAATCAAATCAAAAATGCAGTTAAAACATAATGTTGTAATATTATTTATGGTTTTACATTGAAGAATCATGTGCCACTGAAGACTTGAGCAACGGCTGTCAAAAAATTCAGCTTTGCATCACAGAAATACATAACATTTCAGAATGCATTCAAATTTAAAACAAGTATTTTAATACTTTTGTCTCCTATTTCACAATAATAGTACTTCACTATATTTTTGAGCACATAAATGCAGCCTGCGTGCCCATAACAGACCTTATCAAAACATTAAAACCCCTCTGGCACATCTTACCCCCACTCTCCCATACATTTTTGTGCGATGGCTTGTATATGTTCTTTTGGGTTGTCGGCACATCATCAGTGCTATTCTGCACGTAGTACAGTCCCGCATTGATGAAAATGGAGGGTTTGTGCCGCTCTTTGATTAAACCATCCCTATTTACCCCACTTTCAATTAGGAAGGCAGGCTGTGTTAGACGCTGTGCTTTGAAAGTCAAGCAAATCTAGATTATAATATCTCGCCGCAATCATATTGTCTATTCAGCGGCGAGCGGAACAATACCACATGCGTGTTCGCATTAATGATGCACATTTGCTTTCCGGAGGCTCCCCACCAAACATATTTCAGACTTTTTGTGGTTCTAATAAGCACCAGGGAAGTCATTCAGCTCTTGGATGTTTTTTTTTTTTTTTTTTTTTTTTTGTAGAGTAGATTTACTTGAAAAAAAAAAAATCAATTTGGCCTTTACAGTAGTTGTGCCGGTTGGGAATTATATCCTGTGACCTTGCTGCAGGATAGCTGATTTACTTGGCATCGATCTGGACCCCAACCACCAATGTTTTGTTGTGCTCATCTCATACACCTAATAGGCTATTCTTAACAATCTAATATTCAGCACATGTATATAGACATTACACAGAGAGGCTATACAATACGGACAGGCGCTTTCATAATTAATGCATCATACACTCCTGCACATTATGGACCCTTAATAGGAGCTCTTGAGTGGAACATTTCCTCCATGCCGTCCCTGATCTCAGCTGGAAATGGGTTTGCACAGATGTCTGTTTTTATGCCCTGTTTGACCTAAGCGGTCCACCGGGGTTCATCGTAACCTTGTCAGTTTGAGTGTCGGCTGACAAACGTTCATAAAAATATAAGCATATAAAACCAAGAGGAAGGTCAGAACTGCTGTTAAACCGGTTGGCCCATCTTACAGGAGAGCAAAAAAATAAAAATAAAAAATAAATGCTGGTATTTAATATGTTTAATCTAAACATGTAAGTGCTAAAAGTCAACATGAAACGTTTTTATTATATATATATATATATATATATATATATATATATATATATATATATATATATATATATATATATATATATATATATATATTATTATATATATATTTTTTTTTTTCGTACACTGATTTCACATTTGCATGACTTAAGGTTTAATTAGGATGATTCATCAATTTAAGGACTTTATTCTATTACCTAATTTAATTAATGTAAGGATTTTATTGTATTTTATTTTAATAAGTGTGTCTGACATTTGATTGTGGGATGTTTATCAGACTGAACAGTGGAAACATAAATAGCTAGAAACAGCACAGTTTTTAATAAATAATTTAAATGAGTAACTTTAAAGTTCAAAAAAGAAAAAAAAGAAGAAGAAAAAAAAGATAAAAGGTAAGCTTCTATATTCTACAGTACATGCCAATTTCAGAGATGCACTCATTAAATTATTGTTTTTATTTATTTATTTATTTGTTGGTTTGTTTGTTTATTTTATTTTATTTTGTGATTCGAGTTTGCGATGTTTATCGGATTGAAAACCTGAAATATTTATCTTTAATTGAGAATTATGGAATTTTAAAATGAAACATAACATAGGTGCAGAGGCTAAATCCTTCAGAACGCCAAAACATGTTTTCAGTCATTCTGACTCATTTCAAAATTTTATTTGCATGCATTTTGTGAATTTTACCTTCACATATATATATATATATATATATATTGTACAATGAAATCGCCTTATTCTCCCTCATTTGAAAAAATTACACTAGTCTAGTCTCCTTAGATAGCAACTTTTGTGAGGAGAATCTTGCGTCAGTCTGATTTTCAGGTGAACTCTCTCAGTGTAATTACGTGAAAAATGCTTACACCTCAGCCTCGAGATGCAATTAGTTCCCATTTGCATTTTGATTTAATGCATCTAAATGGGGTTATTTACCGGAGTTTCCATGCTATACCGTTTTTAATATATCATGCAAATGAGCAACGTCTAAGTTCAAAAAAAGAAAAAGGCACGTTTCTAATTTCTTCATGCCCACGCCAGAGATGCATTCATTAGAGTAAAATATGGCTGCCTGTTCACATTTTTATTTGAACGGATCCTGAGGCGACTAACTTAAATAAGCATCTCATTAAAAGTGCCCTCGAATGCTGCATCGTTGGTGGCAGTATTCTTAGACAATGACTGTGCCTGTCGGTAAAAGTTTTGATTTAAGAGCTATAATTACCATTCGATTCAGACAACCATGGAATAAAATCCCTGCAAGCACTCCAGACACTGTACAGTGCTCTACAACGTATTAGAACCAGTGCATTAGCAAGAGAGCTGCAGAGGTTCAGTGAGGCCCATGTCACATGGTCATATTGTTTTACATGCAATAAAAAAAAAAAAAAAAAAAAAAAAAAAAATATATATATATATATATATATATATATATATATATATATATATATATATATATATATATATATTGGTAGCACTTTATTTTACAGTCCTGTTCCTTATGTACATACTATGTACTTATTATAGTAATTACAATAACTACGTAATAACTAGGTACTAACCCTGAACCTACCCCTAACCCTAACCCTACCCCGTGTAGTTACCTTGTGTTACCAGAACTTTCTTAGATAAATACACTGTAAGTACATTATAAGTACATGTTGGTACACGTACTGTAAAATAAAGTGCAACCAAAATATTATATATATATATATATATATATATATATATATATATATATATATATATATATATATATATATATATATATATATATATATATATATATATACTGTATATAATTATTATTATTATTGTAGTTTTCCCTATTTTTTTTTTCCTTTTTAAAGAAATAGAATAAAATGCAATACAAACCACCCATTATCATAAAATATGTGTATTCCTGTTGTTCACTATATACAAGAATTTTATTTTTGATCTATTTCTGAATACATTTGTAAAGAGGAGTCACATCACCGACCCACATCCTGGTGTTCTGCAGGCACTTAATTAGTTCAAATGTGCTTTTACCATCTCACAGTCAGGAAACGACTTAACAACATCTCCAAAAAAAGCACCTCTCCTCAGCCCTTAACCATCTCTCATGCATGCACAAGGGTAGTGTCAGTCCACACGGTTCCTGACACACATTTCCATATTGTTTGTATTAGCAGGGTGATGCAAAGCTTCTAATTAAATCCCCAGAATCAGCACTTGAATGCAAACAGTGTGTGGTTATTTGGTCCTCTCATGCATTTGTGAAATTGATTTAATAGTTGTTTAGTGAGACGCCTGCGTATTTGTTGAAATTAAAGTTCCTGCACAAATATCAGCCTTATTTAGACAATGTTATCATGTTCTTCAATATCAGTGAAGGAAAACTTTCTAAGAAATGCGAGAAAGGACAAATGCGTCTCTCTGCCATATGGTTCAAGAGCGGGAGTCGCTATAAAACTATCCATCTGTAATTGAAATGAATTGTACAATTTGCATAAGGAATCGCATTATTAATTGCTTATTTATTAGCACCCTGGCACACCATGTCTATTTACTGTACTTACATAATGAATGATGAATTAGGCCTTTTTTGTGATCCAAATTAATGTCCAAGGCAATTAGATACGAAGCATGGGTATTTCTGATTAAGTATTTCTTTTTTAAATGCAAGCTTATACCTCATGTGAAACTTTTCCAGCAAAAAAAAAAAAGATATATAAAGAATGTTGCAGCAGATGGTTTAATTTGCATGTGTGCGTGTAATCACAGAGCAATTGCTTATTTATAATAGTATTCAAATGTATCTGACCTTGAGTGTCTGCTCAAACGAACTGCACTTTGTGGCTTCACACCTTTAATTAGCGAATTATTTCAGACGTACTTCTCTGCCTGCGCTAGATTTCTGTCTGCGTCAGTGTTCTGTTCTTGTACCTGTTCGGCTGGAGGTCATTATATTATCCATATTTGTAAATTTCTCATTTTCTTCATTATTGTTCCTTGAGTTGTGACTAAGGCTATGATCACAAAAGCATGCTAGCTTACTATTCTTAGTAGGAATACTGCACTTAGTATGCTAATTTTCTGTATTACATAAATAGCGGGATGTCCGAACCACATTAGCTAAAATAAGTGCATGGGAAATTGTATCCAACAATAACAGATTTGGTACAAATTATGCTCAATTGACAGCACTTTGAGACATAATATTGAAGTGTTGTTAAAATGTGTATTATTTGTGCTGTAAAATTGTTCTCACAATCATTTTAGAGATTATGGATTTATGCTCGCTTAATTGTATTGTTTTAAAACAATAGTTCACCTAACATTAAATTTTTTTTGACATTTTGCTCACTTTAAGGCCATTCAAGATGTAGATTATGTTTTTTTTAATCAGAACAGATTTGGAGAAATTCATTATTATATCACTTGCTCGCCAACTGATCCTCTGCAGTGAATGGGTGCCATCAGAATGAGTCTGATAAAAACATCACAATAATTCACACCACTCCAGTCCATCAATTAACATCTTAAGTGAAAAACTGTGTATTTATGAAGTTACATTTTCACTAGTGCTGTCAAATGATATACATTGTAAATATACATAATAAACATAGTAGGTCTACACAAACATATATTATGTGAACAAAAACGTTTATTTTGGATGCAAATTGTCTCGGATAATCATTTACCAGCACTAATTTTAACTGGAGAAAGCGATATTATTCAAAAAGGACTCGTATCTTGGCTGGAATCAATGGTTTATTGTTGAAAACGACTTTATGATGAATTCATTTAGTACAAAGACACAGTTTTCACTTCACTGCAGTTATATGAATTGCTTATGGATTATTCAGATTTTTTCATCAGCTCTTTGGACTCTCGATCTGACGGCATCCATTCACTGCAGAGGATCGAGTATTCTTTATGTATTAAGTATACTAGCATATTTTTAAAATATACTTTAAATAGTAAGTATACTAAAATCAATGTACCCGTTTTAGTGAACATAGTGTTTTTACTGTATACTAAAATATTATTAGTGTATACAGTACTTTTAGTTGATAAAATATACTTTTAAGGATGGAGTGAAACAACAGGAAACATTGACACAGTTTATTTCCATATTTTTCTTTTCAATTGCAACTATACTGTGAACTATACTATAAGAGTTTACTAGTTACATACTTTTAGCCCACTTTAGTTTACAAAAGCACACTCAAATTTTACCCTAAATAAACTGCTAGTTATTATTTACAAGTACGCTTGCAAGAACGTTATTATACTGCAATTTTATTGTACGTTTTAAGTTTTTAAGTTAATATTGTAAAGCTGCTTGCTTTGGCGCAATCTATTGTACAAAGTGTTATATAAATAAACATGATGTGACTTGACTACAGAGAACCAAATTGCAGAGCTTGTGCAAACATATCCATGTCCTTATGATCAGATGCTTTTTAACAGCACTCCTCTCACTGCTGTCATTTTGTAGAGTTTATTTTGTTATTAGGAGGAAACTGTGTTTTGGTAGAATGTATTTATTAATATTTTCTTTCCTAAATGAAAAAGAGACAGATTAAGTAATTTAGAAAATTTAACAGAAAAAAGTAATAAATAATATATATTTTTGTTTATAAAAAAAATAATACAAATAAATATGATGTATTATGTAGTGTGCACGATTAAGTAATTTGATTTATTAATTAATTAATTTGTTCTTTTGGTTTACTAAATCATATGCACGATTTACTAATACGTTCCCCCGGTGTATTTTATTTTATGTTATGTTATGTTATGTTATGTTATGTTATGTTATGTTATGTTATGTTATGTTACGTTACGTTACGTTACATTACGTTACATTACGTTACGATACGTTAGGTTACGTTATGATACGTTAGGTTACGTTACGATACGTTAGGTTACGTTATGATACGTTAGGTTACGTTATGATACGTTAGGTTACGTTACGATACGTTAGGTTACGTTATGATACGTTAGGTTACGTTACGATACGTTAGGTTACGTTATGATACGTTAGGTTACATTACGATACGTTAGGTTAAGTAACGACACGTTATGTTACGCTATGCTATGCTGTTATGTTACGGACACAGAAACTTTAATTGGGTTTTATTTTGAGTTTAAGAGTTATAGAGATATTCATAAAAGCCTTTCAGCATTGCATGGGATCGTTTTAAGTGAGAGTCATCGACTTATGAGAATGCGGATAGGGAGTAGAACAAATTATTTTATGCACACAATTAATTTTTTGTCCCTTTTTTTTATGGTCCTTTCCTTTGACTTTTAGTACATGTATATTGAGCTAATAATAGTTAGGATCTTTTGGAAACTAATCCTTGCAGAAACCTTTCTGCATTTTTACATTTCTGTTAGGACAGTTGGCCCCCACAATGCGATTTAAGGTTTTGCTACCCTTTTGGGATATTTGGCCTATAAAAAATACACACATTTGAGCATAGTAACAGTCTTTTTCTCGGCTCTTTCACTCAACCGTCTCCCTCCTTCTCAGTAATTTTTTTTTTTTTTTTTTTTGAGCCGTCTTCTTCTCACCCACACACAGCAGATAACCACAACCTTCATTTGTATGCAAGCACACAAGACACACATTTTATCTCTTTTGCTGACACAGTCTCTCACACACACAAAGGCATGCAATAACTGTCTCCGCACTCTCTCTCTCTCGCTCTCTCGTTCCACACACACCTGCGCCCTACAGATCAGGAGTGTGTGTGGTTGTAGTCGGGGAGGGATTAATCAAGCCAAGCAGCGTGAGCGGGGCTAAGAGACTGCCATCTCACTCAGTCTCTCCTTATCTGTCTGTCTGCCTGCCTTCCCTGCCTATCCAACGCTTGCCAAGTCGCTTCCCTGCCCCGTTCCCTGCCTCATTGTTTGCCTGCTTCCCTCCGAGTCTCCCGCCGGTTACCGTAGCTCCACTGGCCCGCTTTGTGGGGAGCCAGATAATCAGAATCTAGTCTTCTGTGAAGGAGACATTTGTCTTGCCTCCATCACAAGCTCATGTTCGCCCACTGAAACATCGCTGGCATTTAGAGCTTGCCAATCAATGAATGTATGAGTGAGGAGATGCATTGTGCATGGAAAATGTGTAAGGATAAATCCATCTATTAAAGAAGCCTTGAGTGTAGGCATGTCTTCTACACATCCTGGGGTTTTGAAAAACTGTGAGTAATGGGCTTTTTGAGGTGAACGGTACTGGTTTTCCTTGTTGAGGTTGTATTTCGGCAAATGGCTCATGCGTGCGCTGACAGAAAGACAAGTCAAAGCTAACTTTCCAGACTGAAAACAATGCTTTTAACCAAAAATGTCAGGTTATTTTACAACTATTTTTACAATGCTAAAAGGCGGATATCTTGCTTAAAGGTATAAACTATCAATTAGTTAATATCAGTTATGACAGTAGGCATGTAGATTGTAGGCATCAGGTTTTTTCGGCAAAGTTTTACTGATGTTGTTAATTTAAAAGCCTTTGAAATGTGCATATATCAGACATGATACAGTAGGCTTTTAAGATCCAATCAGTTTGCCATCCTGCCTATAAGCTAACATAATCGTTTAAGGTGGCCTGTTTTTTTTTGTTTTGTTTTGTTTTTTTCATCGCAGTCTACGGAGTCCAAAATTAACACCATAAAATTTAATTGGCTGCATTTAATATGAGTGTAATGTGGCTGGTATTGTTGATGTGAGCAGTTAAACGCAGTAATGTACATAGTTAAAACAGTCAGCAGTTTTAAATACTTTTCCGAGTAATCTTGAAGTGCAGTATGCAGTTTAGCAATCCCGCGTGATAAAACAGCAGATGGAAAGGCAGACAATTTGTACTCAACCATGTCAAACACCAGGAAAAAGCAAGAATTCAGCGCGTTGCTAATAGAGCTTCGATCTGAAAACATCACTGACAGAGACTTTTAACACATCAATTGGAAAGTCAGAGTGGATAAACAGTTGCTGTAAAATCATAGGCATGCATCCAGATCAAAATACTATTTCTATCCATATCTAATCTAAATGAATAAATTCAAAAGTCAGCATGAAATCAAACTAGGTTTTATATATTATTTTCCCCAGCTAAGAAAATTTTGCATTATACAATATAAGAAATCAGAAATAAAGAAGCATTTCGTTTTATAATTTGGAAACCATTCAGAAACCATTACTTCTGGATGTTTATTTTTGTATTACTGTTATCTTGTCTCTTTATTTCTTGTTATGTTGTCTATAAATGTCTATTCTAGTTTTCCTGTCTAGTATTTTGTTGTGATTTAACCTACATCCGCTGTATCTTGTTTTGGCACCTGTTAACAGATTACAGAGAGGGGGTGGATAGAAGGCACTGATAAGCACAGAAAACGATTATTTCAGCAGTGCTAAAATGATTTTTCACAAAAAATCCATCTTTTGATTGATTTCAAAGCACGAAGTATCACCTCTTTATTCCTGAAGATATTGATGCACACAAACATGTGATGACAGCTGAGATTGAGAGTGTGCTTCAATGTCTGACAGGCAGTATTTACTGGACCAGTGCTGACAATCTCTTTGAACCTCTTTGTTTTATTCATTCATTCATTCATTCATTCATTCATAGCATTTTTGGTCAGGTTTTATATTATATATATATATGTGTGTGTGTGTGTGTGTGTGTGTGTGTATAAAATATATATATATATATGTATAAAATATATATATAGAATATAAGTTTTTCTTTTTTTTTCTTTTTCTAAAGTATTCATTCGTTTGTTTGTTTGTTCATTCATTCTTTATTATTATTTAGATAATATTATTCTAGCATGCCTAAATTAGTTTTTTTATATATATTTATATGATTATGTGTGTGTGTGTGTGTGTGTGTGTGTATATTTATATAATACATTATTATTCCAATAAAAAAATTATAACTTTGTTAGTATTGCAAATTATTGTCACGGATTTACGCTGCCTGAAGGAATACGGAGTCGAGGATAAACAGAATAAGGCTTTTAATATATCCAACACAGGGGATATCCAACATGGAGCACAGAGGTAGACACACGTAAGTAGCAAGTGAAGACCCGACAAAACAGAACTGAAAGGACAAGGCTTAAGTACAAAGGATAATGGGGAAACACAGGTGGATGGAATAACTAAATTAACAGGGACATGGAACACATGAGGAATAGAATTGACACACCTGGGAACTAATCAAACTAAACACGGAAGACAGAAACTGGGTCACTGGGGCAAAAACACTAAATGAGTCCAGGTGTGTGACAGTACTCCCCCCTCCCGGTAGGTGCGTCCTCGCACCGTAGAAACAACAGAGGGAGGCGTGGGTGGGAACTTGGGAGGAGGTTCCGGTGGAGGACGGACTCCCAGGAGGGGGCCAGCAGACAGGGACCACAGAAGGAGGAGCCAGGGAGGAGACGACGGAGGGAGGAGCCAGGGAGGAGACAGGAGCAGGAGGAGCCAGATGGTCCACCAGAGACCAGCCAGGACGGAGATCCAAGGTGGAGTCGACGGCGGGAGGAGCCATGGTGAAGGAAGGGTCGACGACACCAGGGGGCCGACAGGCGGAGACTGCACCGGTGGGTGAGGAGCCCAAGATGGAGCAGCACAGCCGCAGAGCCAGGGGGACGTCGAGGTTCCGGAGGGCCTAGGTGGAGCAGAAGGCTCAGGCGACCAAGGCGGAGGCAGGGTCCTGGCAGACCGATGTGGAGCCGGAGCGACCGAGGATGGAGGTGGAACCGGAGGGAAGGAGGAGCCTGACAGAGCCGGAGGGATGGAGTGACGAGGTGGAACCAGAGGAGTGGAGTCCCGAGGCGGCGGATGGTCGACGACTGACCAAGGTGGAGCCGGAGGGACGAGGGAGCCCGGTGGAGCAGGTGGGATGACAGGCCACGGTGGAGACGAGGGAGCTAAGAGCCAAGGCGGAGCCGCTGGGTCGAAGGACCGAGGAGGAGTCCAGGGCTCGGAGGCTGGAGGCGGAGACAGGGCCTTAACACGCCAAGGCGGAGCTGGAGACTGGCAGTCCAGCGGCGAACCACCGCGCCCCGATGGCGCGGACTGAGGGTGAGCTGCGGGACTGACTGGCACCAGCAGGGATGACGAGGAACTGGCTGGTCTAGGAGGAGGAGAGAGGAGAAGGATGGGAGGAAGGACAGGAGGATCAGGACTGGACGGAACCAGCGAAAGTGGAGCAGAGGGACCAGCAGGTCCTGGAGGAGGTGGGAGAGGGAGGCCGGGAGGGAACACAGGGGATACAGAAGATTCAGAGCTGGGCGGAACCAGCGGACACACAGAAGATTCAGGGCTGGGCGGAACCAGCGGAGAGACAGAAGATTCAGGGCTGGGCAGAACCAGCGGAGACACAGAAGATTCAGAGCTGGGCGGAACCAGCGGAGACACAGAAGATTCAGAGCTGGGCGGAACCAGCGGAGAAACAGGAAACTCAGTGCTGGGCGGAACTAGCGGAGACACAGAAAACTCAGGGCTGGGCGGAACCAGCGGAGACACAGAAAACTCAGGGCTGGGCGGAACCAGCGGAGAAATAGGAAACTCAGGGCTGGGCGGAACCAGCGGAGAAACAGAAAACTCAGGGCTGGGCGGAACCAGCGGAGAAACAGAAAACTCAGGGCTGGGCGGAACCAGCGGAGAAACAGAAAACTCAGGGCTGGGCGGAACCAGCGGAAATGGAGCAGAGGAAATGACTGGAGGAGGTAGGAGTGGGAGACTGAGAGGGTATACAGGGGAATCAGGGCTGGACGGAACCAGCGGGGAAACAGGAATATTAGGGATTACCTCCGTAGACCAGTCCATCAGATCCAGAACTTGCTCCATATGACTTTCAGAGACTGCATATAGCTCACCCTCAGTCGCAGGAGTGTGGGCAGGGCTTTCCTCCACGCCCTCGATCTCCACGAGGACTCCCACGATGCACAGTGTTGCCGGCTCACACACCTGGTCAGTCGCGCTCTCGAGATCCGGCTCCCTGTCAGTGGATGGCTCGGACTCTGCGGCTGCGGTGGGCTCTGGCTCCGTGCGGCGTGATGGTGGCTGGCTGGTCTCTGGGTCGGGAGTGGGGCTGGCGAGGTCCTCTATGGGGCAGACGGTGAGAGGTGACCCATTTCTCACCAGAGTCCACTCCACGAATGCGGCGAAATCCTCTCGAGGACCATCTTCGGACGACAACGCTCTGCATTTGGAGTTCAGGCTGGTGTTGTAGAAGGTGCAGAGCGCGTTGTCCGGGTAGCTGGTGGCATTAGCTAATAGAATAAACTGTCTGGTATGGTCCTCGAGAGAACGTCCTTCCTGCTTCAGCAGAAGGATGAGGAATTCGGGACGATAGAGGGGATCCATAGAAACACTACAAAACAAAAAGACTGAGAAAAAACGAAAGCAAAACGGAGGGAAAGACGCAGTTTTCTACTTTCTCTTTTGAGGTCGGGTCTTCTGTCACGGATTTACGCTGCCTGAAGGAATACGGAGTCGAGGATAAACAGAATAAGGCTTTTAATATATCCAACACAGGGGATATCCAACATGGAGCACAGAGGTAGACACACGTAAGTAGCAAGTGAAGACCCGACAAAACAGAACTGAAAGGACAAGGCTTAAGTACAAAGGATAATGGGGAAACACAGGTGGATGGAATAACTAAATTAACAGGGACATGGAACACATGAGGAATAGAATTGACACACCTGGGAACTAATCAAACTAAACACGGAAGACAGAAACTGGGTCACTGGGGCAAAAACACTAAATGAGTCCAGGTGTGTGACAATTATGCATAAAATATGTATGTCTTTTTTTTTTACTTGTTGCAGTCTAATTACCATAGTATTTGTTATAGTCAAAAGTTTAATTGTTCAAAAATAAATGTATTTATTATTACATTATATATATATATATATATATATATATATATATATATATATATATATATATATATATATATATATATATATATATATATATATATATATAATGTTACAGTCTAATTATTAGTTTCATTGTTACATTCAAAAATGAGTGAAAATTAAAAAAATAGGCATTTGTTATTATATTTGTTATTATATTTTTATGATTAGTATAGAATATATTACTATTCCACTACTACTATTATTCCAGTAATTATTTTTCACAACAAAAATAAAAAGCAGCTACTTTTCTTGATTTAAATCAAGCATCACCTCTTTATTTTATCCTCATATTGATGCTTACTAACATGTGACGACAGCATGAGAAGATGCTGCTAACAACAGATATGACAGATCGTATTGACTGGCCCAGTCCTGAAAATCCCTTCGAGAGCAATTCACAATGTCAGCCAGACAGCTGTCAATTCATGTCAGGACAACATCTGGTGGAATCTATACGGTTTCAGTGGCGATTTCATCCAGTGAAGTCCCCTAGTGGCAGCGCAAGCCTGTCAGCGACTCTCACAGCGTGTTTGCCAGACTATTCCTCAAAGCAGCCCTTGTTAGAAACTGCAGCCTAGACAAGTCCTCCCTAAAATGAGCGTGCAATTTGCCTTCATTTGTTAAGTGGAAATACAAAAGAGAGAAAACAGAAAGTCAGCAGTAAACAAATACGCATGGCTGCCTGTGGTGACGGTGCAGCAGTTTTGCGTCTGACACCCGTTTATTTCTCCGATGCAGAGGAAGCTGGAGAGAGCAGTCAGGCAGAGAGCAAACAGCAAGGACACGAACCGTCTGTGTCATTAGCTCTGGTCTCAATCCTAGCGAGCTGTCTAGCTGTGTCCTTGTTACATAGACAGCGGCTAAGAGTCTCTATTCACAGCTGATTTAGACATTAGCAACTGATTGCGAAGCTAATAATGTCAGACTCTTATAAAAAACAAAAATGCATAGTTAAATAGTGTGATTACAAAGAAAAACAGTCAGTTTGGCCTACGTTTTCTCATAAACATTTTCACTTTCAACGTGATTTGCATAATTGTCAGGTGTTAAAGTTAAAACTTCTTTTCAACCGTTCATTCATTTATTCTGCAATATGGAGCTAGGACTGCGCTAACATTAGGCCAGGCCTTGTGTCCGCTAACCCTAGGATGACTGTCTGAGCTAATGTGTAAAGCTGAAAGGATGTAGCCTACACATTATCTAGAGTTGCTAAGCTGCACTAGCAGAGAGCGGATCTAATTGGACCACAGGTTTCCATGGAGAGCAATTTGTTCCTGTTCTCAGCAGCGACCTTCATTGAAATATAATGTGAACTGTGGCTTCACCACAGAAACTATTCAATAATTTGTCCATGTGTTTCAACGTACTGTATGAAGAAGAGACAAAGAATGAAGGAAGAACCATGAACAGAAACTGTTAAGGCCTAATTTTAGACACTTTTCATGGTCTTTGTGGCCTTTAGATTATATTGCAGTTCTGTGAATATTAAATAATTTGTTGCGATAAATGGCGCGAGGGGCAAGAACTCATTATATCCCTTGCTGGCTTTGAGACAAAATACTTAAAAAAGGCTCAATTCTACACACAATGTAATAATTAATCACATTTCTTCTGCATTATTGAGGTGCAGGGGGATGTAAAGACCTTCATTTCCCAGCACGAGTCTCATGCTGGGTCTGTGGAGACCAGGGGTCAAGGTTTACGCGTTAGTTTTGCAAATGAGTCCCTGCTGGGAGATAAGCCATTGCAAGGAGGGAAAGTGTCAGTGTCTCAATTGATGACCATTCAAATGTAACTGCATATTGAAACAATTATTGATTTATTTATTTTCAAAGGGAACATGTAAATATGTGTTTTTAATTGTTTTATATATATATATAATATATACTTCAGCAAGTCATCTTCACAACATCTAGATGCCTAAATGCATTGAGGTGCTGGCATGTGATTGGCTGAACGGCAATTTGTGTTGACAAGCAATTGAACAGGTGTACCTAATAAAATGACAGGAGAGTGTATATATCTGCATTTATGTATAAACAGTATCAATATGGGGATTTGCAAAAGCCTGGAAAGCAGCAGCACCTTCATGAGATTCATACATGTAACTCTCTATGTGCCCCTGAGTGGCATCATTGATAGCCCAGAGACCACAGCCACATGCTGGATTTCATTACGTCCCCTCCAAGAGACCGAATGTGTTACAGAGCCCCGAGTGCTTTATTAAAACCCGGTGACCTTCACATCATTTTCACATCCTCCATAAAAACAATCCATGAAGACACAAGTTCCCCGCTGACACGGGCACATGAAGGGCAGAGCCTGGAGTGGCTCCTCTTGGGCCAGTTTGTTATGCTCCAGTCATCTGCTCACTTATTTCACCCCTGATTCAATCTAGATTGACCATGGTGAGCACTTTTCCGCTGGACAAGTCAAAGTCTGAACTTGCTGTTAAAATATAAAATTAGAAAAGTTTACTAATTGAACTGATTTATGAGGTGAGATGTCTCTGTGAATTGTGCATATGGTTACATTTTCAACATGTAGTGAATTAAAATGCGTTGCTTGTTAGATACCTATCTATCTTATTAAACAGCAGATTATAGTAGGCAATAGACTGATGCAGATGCATATGTGATAGTCAGGGTTGTGATGTTAGTTGCATTCCATTCCTGGGTTCATCTGGATCTCTGTGCCTTGTGCCGCCCATCTCTCCCTCTCCAATTGCGGAACATGGTGCCTACGGTAATCAATGGTGATGAATGAGAGGGAAGGCTTTCTTTATCCTGCTCCTCACTGAATAGAAAGTTTCCATTATCTCTCACAATGTATTCACTCTATCAAAGTGACAGGGTTCAGGGCAGCCACACTCCACTGCCCTCCCCCGTACCCTACCTTTCCACATTGGCAGGCTCCAGAACAAGGCAAGAGTTACAAAGGGGAACTTCTAATGTGTCTACACGTATTTGAGCCATGTGGCTTGTACCGTCCCGAACTGATGCTGCTGAATGGAGAGGTTTAATTTGACCTAAAAGGTTAGTTTAAAAGCCAAACTGCTTATTTCCCAGGCACAGTGGTTCTTGGATCTTTGTAATTATCAGTACTGTAGCCCGTCTGCCTCCTCGGTTCTCCAACCATTTAGACATAAAGTACTACCTGCTGTGACAGGTCAAGCCGAGCGCTGTTGTTTTGAATCAGTGTTAGCCCTTGAGCTGGCAAAATAAAACTGAAGAAGGTATTTGCCCTGTGGTGAGACAGCCGTCCATGAATGTGAAGTGTTGGCCCTCTGGCAGAAGAGTCTGACCTCCAGACAGAATCCAGAACACCCCTGAGGGTGTAAGCATGAGCTTACCATGATCTGAATCTTCTGTTTTGTTGACATGCCAATATTGTAACGATAAATGCATAGTTTTCATTTCAATCCAACTTTAAAGCAAATTATGTGCAGAAGCTATTTCTTAACTGTAGTAAAAGTAATTGTAAGTGGACTGCATAAATACATATTTAATTACGTTTTCAATGAATGAAAGACATACAATTTGTAGAAAAGTGTCATTCTTCATTGAAAAAAATAGCTCATTGACATATTATGCGCATGATAAATCAGAATTAGAACACTGATTATTGACATTTTAAATAAGCTTTTATTTTAATATTTTCAGTTTTTGTTGTAAATTTGGTTTGTGGCTAAACCTGGCAAAGAATGAGCTTCTTGTCTTCCCTGGCACTCCAACTCTACAGGATGATTTCACCATCCAGCTAGGTTCTTTTACAATTACCCCATCAACTTCGGTCTGAAATCTTGGTGTAATCTTTGATCTTTAAAGAACACATTGCAAAGACTGCATCTAGCAGGCTTGCATTGCACAGCTTCAGAAATATCAGGGCCTTTCTAACGGAGCATGCTGCACAATTCTTGCCAGGCACTTGTCATTTCAAGTCTGGACTACTCAAATGCTCTTCTGGCTGGACTTCCATCAATCATAATCAAACCTCTACAAATGATTCAGAATGCAGTGACATGACAAGTCTTCAACGAGCCCAAAAGAGCCCATGTTTCACCTCTCTTTATCTCCTGCACTGGCTACAAGCTGCGGCTCGCATCAAGTTCAAGACATTGATGTTTGCATATAGAAAAACCACAGGCTCAGCACCCACCTACTGCCACTCACTATTACAAATCTTCATCCCCTTCAGAAGTCTGAGATCCATGAGTGAGCGACGCCTCGTGGTACCATTTACAGAGAGGCTCAAAATCACTTTCCAGAACATTCTCACTCATCATTCCTGGCTGGTGGAATGATCTTCCACCCCTATCCGGAATACTGAATCCCTGATAATTTTCAAGCGACAGAAGAAAACTAATCTCTTTTGATGCTACTTGACTTTATACTTTATGTGTTCCATAATTGTAAGTTGCTTTGGATAAAAGTAATTATTATAATTATTTAGTTTTATATTTTATTATTTATTTTTTACAGTTGAAGTAATTGTATTACTTCAACTTTAATTTTATTTCAGTTAGAGACCAAGGTAACATTTTCATCATTATATTTTATTTCAGCTCAATTTCAGTTAACAAATATGATTTTTAAAAGTTTTAGTTTTTAGTTTTAATTTAGCAGTGTTCTTTACCTATGTCGTTTCCAGCAAGGTGAATTACCCTCCATTAGCGGTATTCACCGTGCCCACATTGACCTGAAGGCAGCTAAACCTTCACAAGCACAAACTACGCATTATAACAGGCATGTATCTTGCAGGGCCATGCCAACTCCCAAGCCAAATAGCAACCGAGTTGCTAATAGTCACTGTGCGGCTTTACTTCCCGTATGTTACATTACCTTCAGCGTGGGGTAATTTCTCGCTTGGCTTACAAGCATTAGCTATAATATCCTTGTCATTCTGCATAAACCTATTACCTAGCCAGACACCAAAAAGCCATTCGTGGATCTAAAAGCTTTTTCAAGGCGACTGCACCTTAAAAGTAATAGGATAGTAGGCAGCCTACGCATGCAACTAATAACGTGGGAGACTTTCAGATCATACTTTGCTTTCTTGTTCAGTCTATTGAGAAAATGTCTCCATTATGTCAGGGCAATAGACGGCATCTGTTTGAAATTGGTGGTTAAGCACTATTTGGGGCAGCATTCTATCAGTGATGTCATGAAATGAGTTATCCTGAAGACATAGAAGTGTCAAAGTAATTACTAATATTAATGCAAGTCCAAAGTGAGGCGTTCAGTTGTGACCAACTTCAAACATCATTTAATATGACAATATACAAGTTATTAATTTTAAGCTGTGATTAGATATTTAGAAACAATATGTAAGTTTATTGCAAAACACACACACATATATATAGAGCTAAGACAGCTTATTTACATTGTTGATGAAGTGTCACTGTGACTGATTGGTGGAATGTTCTGTACAGCATTATGGGTAATGTAGTTTTTCACCAAAATTACATTATTAAATGATTGATTAAAGAAAATTAGTTGAGTTAATGTGAACAGATGGCTAAAAAAACAAAAGCACAGACCATTGATTAACACCCTCTGTACTCAAAGCAGGTCTTTCAAGGGTTATCTGTTACAATTAAACAGTTTTTTTTTTTTTACTTCTGGAACCCAACTCTTGCACACTAACTGCTGCAGAAACATTTTATTCACAGTCAGACATAATTCCTTGATCATGTGACCCAACATGGACACCTTTTTTTTTGCATATTGAGATTTACCTGAGAAGCTAAACTGCACGATATTAAAACTTGTTCCAGAGAAACAGAGAAGTCCCATTGGCCATTCTTAAACATCCTAAAATATGTAGTGTGGTTAATACTCAAACCAAGTCTTAATATCATTTGCAGTTTTGCCTCTGAAGTAAATATACCTTGTTTCAAGATTTGTATTTATTTATATTTTATTTATTTATTACAAGAAAGGGACAAAAACAGTGATTAAAAATTATTTTGCAGTGCATTTCCCAGGTGTAGCCTACTTCGCGAACACTAGTGCAGCAACCACACGCAGAGTTAGTTCTCAGTTTCATCCTCTTTCATCATTGCGCTCTTTTTCTGACTTAAAACCAACCCATCTTATGTTCATTTCCCATTGGACCCCTCAGAGGTTTTCGTTTATGAGGTTCTCTCATATTACATCCTTAAATAAAATGTGGGTTGGTGATTTGAGGATGGATCCCATCTCAGGATGTAGATAAGGAAGCGCACTGCCTCAGTCTTCCTCACAGGCACAGTTTCCAATGTGAAATACTGTGTCAAAGCACGAGCTTCTGACACTAAAAACTGTAAGAAGAACATGGCAAAAATGTGTGAAAACCGTCTGATGAGCATTTATTTTTGTATATACTTCTAAATTAACACATTTCAACAGTTGAGCTCATTATCTCTGTACAACAAGTGATGGACACGCAGCACAAAATAGAGGGAGAGAGAGAAAAAAAACAGCATGAAGGTTCAAATCTTGAGTTACTTAAGAGTTACTTACAATGGGGTCAATTCATAAAAGTAGTACAGCGTCAAGACGTAAACAGTATGTAGCTATCTGTTTTTATTAGATTAATATTTTAACGTAATACAACTGCTTACTATTTTTTAAGTTATATCTAATTTTGTAATTCAAATACATTTCAAGTATAAAAAAATACTTGGAAAAAAAATTTGTACACTGAAAAAATAATATGCAAATAATGTTGTTAAACATGAAAAACACTTTCAGTGTTGTGTTCAATTAGAATTACGACTTAAGTTTCTTCTGCAAAGTAGCGCTCCAGGGTTTTCATATTTTTACTCACATATGATTTTGAAAATGGACCGGGGGAGATTTCTACATCATACAAGGTGGTTTCACACATTTTATTTAAAATGAAGTCATACCAGTTCTTTGGCGATTTCACTTGAAATACATTGTAATAATCATTGAATCACTCAATCAACCAGTTCCCTCAAAACACTTAATCGACTGATCTTATTAGCATATGTTAATCTCATTCATGAATAAGATGTCTCAAATTATTCCAGTTAGTTCATGATCGAGATGCCTTGTTCATTGATTCATTATTTCATAACAATCTTGTTCAGCGCACAAACTAAAACACAGACCTGCTCAGTCAAGGAGCCATATTTGCTCAGTAGGTCTAATCGATGAAATCTCCTTCACATCCCACACGCTCTTGCTCCAGCTATATTCATTATGACGTATGAATCACTACAATATTAAACAGATGCTTGCGGACTAAACATCACTAATCATTTTAAATAACATGGCATCCTCGTTTACTGTAGGTAACTCTGCAAATGTGTATGCGTGTCTGTTTGATTGCATGAAGTGCTAACTCTTCTGGGTGACGGTAACTTGCTCTAGATTCTTTTTAACATTTAGTCATTTGTGTTCATCACCCTGCCGTTTTCGACAGTATATTTAACCTACTAGCGTGAGGAGAAAATGCCATTTTATGCATTTAAGCAGTAACTGCCACTGCATCATCAAACATTTCTGAGCCCTTTTCATCTTCATTTTCCTGTCACTCTTCACCGCCCCATTAGTATATACATATATTTGTGGAAAAGGTGCAAAAAAGTAAGTTTTGGAATGAAATATGACCGGGACATGTTTTTGACAAGTTTTGTGAGCCCAATACAAAACAGAAACCCAAAGATCTTTGAGTTGTTGGTGAATTTTTCTCACTTGTAAATCTATTAAACACTCTTCTCAGAGATTGGCTTTCATTTCAGCCGTCATGATTTCAGCGCTCGTGTCTGAATACGCTCCACTGGCTTTGCAGCTTTGAGTGGTGTTGCATCTGATTGGTTGTGATTGCTCTGATGGATGGTAAAACATCTGAGTGCCAGTACTGAATCTGCTTTCGTGTTTAGCATCACCAATGGCTGTTCCTCACACAACATGCAGCTGGCCATGGCGCTTTTAGCGAAAACAAAGTCAATTTGAAGGAAATGGGTACCGTAAGGCTTTTGCTTTTGTAGATTGTTGCTTTTCTTTTGGGGTTTATGGCTTGACTTTGGACAGCCCAATTAAAGTGAATGAAATGCGAGAAAGAAAAAAAAATCTGCAGCGTCATTCGCTGCGGCACATTGAATTAAAGGTCACAAATGGAGGCAAGATGGACCAGTTTTTATTTAGATTGGAATTTCAAAGCATAATAGAACATCTTTTTCCTTTTCTGCTCCCGTAATTTAAAATTGATTCAGTAGGTCTTGTCCATTAAAATGATGAGCAGCTGATCAGAAAGAGGAAATGCATTCACATTTGAGTAGTTTATGCCGGACTACTTTATTTGATAGTGATTCATGCTTTTCAAAGCACATTTCAGAAACTTAAATTGCCTTTCAATGTCGTCAAGTCCTGAAGTGTTTGTGCTTGAAAGGAGACAAAACGTGACTGCTGTTCTTTTCAGAAAGAGAGTATTATATTTCTATCCTCTCGTCTCTCCTCATAGGCAGTGCCAGACCTCTATCTTACATCTAAGCATCCCTAAAAATCAGTGATGGGCTGTCAGCACCCTTAAAAATCTGTGATTACAGTATGTGATCTCTCTTCACGTTTGCTGAAAACAGAGATGGCAGTTAGCTGTCTGGGGTTTAATTTTGAACCCTCCTCTTTACTGTCATAAACAAAAATAGTGTGTTAAGTTAAGCATTATAGTTCCTGCTAGTCAATGGTGGACCTGTTCATAGATGACAAGAGTAGCAATTTAGTAGAGGGTAAATGCTCATCAAAAATCATATGCAAATGTAAAAGGCACTTAATCTAGAAATGTAGCCTATTCAATAAATATATATATGTATACAGTACATATATATATATATATATATATATATATATATATATATATATATATATATATATATATATATATATGCATGTGGTGTAGCCATCAAAAAAAAAAAAAAAAATATGATTTTAGAGTTGAATGATCATGACAATATTTTATCTGCTTATTGTTAGCACCACATGACGTCATGTTTTTTCCCCCAAATATTTATGAAAAAAATAAAAAAACTGATGTAACACAATAATAATAACAACAATAAATACACATTTCAATAAAAAAAATTGTTTACCTAATTAAAATAAATATAAATACACTAATTATTTTCATGACCATGCCATGCTTCTTTTTTTTCAAATATTAATATTAATGTAACAGATGAAGATGATGATGATGATGATGATGATGAAGATTATGATAATGAAGAACAACTGCAATTTTCTTTTCAGTTTTTTTTTTCTTTCTTCATTATGATATGAAGACAGTAGACCATATTAGTCTGACCATGACATTCATTTTCATTTTTCCTAAATTAAAAATTAAAAGTTAAATTAAATTAAATTAAAAATTTGTTTGTTTGTTTGTTTCATATCAATTTAGTTACATTTTTATGAAAGGTGAACATTTACTTATCATAGCAGGAGGTTGAATAAAGCAAGTCTCCATGCAGGTATAGCTGGCTGAGCCTGACCAGCTGAAATGTACCCCAAACCCATCTTAAAACCAGGCTGATCATACAAGGTGACCAGCAGGCCATCTTAGGCTAGACTAACCTATTCTGCTTCAGTAGACTAAAATCCTAGAGTCCCCCCAGCCGTGGTCATAGGGTCGCACCTGGCTGCCCCGTAGACAGCCCACCTCCCTCCTTCTCCGCCATTTGCGCCGTGCCGCTGAGGAGGAACAAACCCAGTGATTAGAGAGGTGGGCTGCTTCATCCTGGTGGCAGCCTGCGCTCCCCAGATAGGCGCATTAGTGTTGTGCACAATGGCTAATGGTGTTTATCATTAGAGACAGAGCCAGGCCGCGCTGTAGCGGAGCTCGGGAGATGCTTCTGTGCCAGTCTGCGTGGCTGATGAGCCTTTCTCATTTACAGTCTCAGGTAATGACAAAGCCCCATTCCTGCTCCCCTCCTCATTTGTGGATCACTCTGCAGGTAGCTGTAAAATCTCCTCTCCGAGCCACTTTAGCACGGATTTAGCTGGAGGACGCATTACTTAATGGTGACACTCCTGAAAGCGAATGAGACCTGTTTTCGATGCTCGTAATTGGAGGTTGTTTGCTGGTGGCAGCCGATGAGTTTGTTTCCTTTCTACTCTGTGCGAGGTGTGCTTACACTCGAGGAGGAGGCACACTCGGGTTGTCAGGTCTGATTAGGTTAAATTTGGCATTTAAGAGGAACCGAAAAGCTTTTTTTAATGACGCTGGTTGCGTAACGCCACCAGATTGTGCAAAACCAATGTATACACAATAATATTCAGAGTGATTCATAAAAACTTAATTAAAGAACATTTCCAGCTGAAATAAAACTTGATATATGTGGCTTTTTGTGCAGCGCAGAAAATAATTTCCACTCGTCCTTCAGTGTATAGTGCACATTCAGTGAAATATTCTCTTTATAGAATTGATATCTGACAGAAATGGGAAACTCACATTCACACATATGTGAATACTTCAGTATAGAAAATGCACAGGGCACTTGATCTGATAGTTCTGTCACTTCCTCTTCATGTATGCAGATGAAAGATTGGTGATTTAAAATAATTGCCTATTTAAATGTTTATTTGTGGCGCAGCATGCAGGTGCATCTCAATAAATTAGAATTTCATGGAAAAGTCCATTTATTTCAGTAATTCAACTCAAATTGTGAAACAAATAAATTAAATGCACACAGACTGAAGTAGTTTAAGTCTTTGGTTCTTTTAGGCTATGTCCACACGAAGCCAGAGCTACCCCAATCCGATCTTTGTTTCCCTTTGTATCAAAAAATGTCTGCGTCCACACAAAACCAGTGAAACTGACTGAAAACGATGTAGTATACATGCCAGATCAGTATGTGGCACTGTAATTTTACCACAGAGATACACAAAAAATGAAGAAGAAGACTTGGAGCATGCGCATAAACCTCGTGCGCTGTGTACAAACCAATGTTGTTGTTGCTCTTATGTGATGTAGCGATGTCTGACTAGGGTTGACACGTGGGGTGATGTCATCATTATTTCAGAAGGTATTTCAGATTTATCCACTCTGGGACCCAGTTTAAAAAAAATATTGGTTTCACCCTCCCGAAAACACAGGATCCGTGTGGATGAAACGCCTATCCGATAAAAAATGTGTGCGTATTCAAAGAAATGTGTCTCCATTTTGGCCCACATTTAACAAAAACCCACCAATTCACTATGTCAGCAAATTAGAATATGCTGACATGCCAATCAGCTAATCAAGTCAAAATACCTGCAAAGGTTTCCTGAGCCTTTAAAATGGTCTCTCAGTTTGGTTCACGAGGCTACACAATCATGGGGAAGACTGCTGATCTGACAGTTGTCCAGAAGACAATCATTGACACCCTTCACAAGGAGCCACAAACATTCATTGCCAAAGAAGCTGGCTGTTCACAGAGTGCTGTATCCAAGCATGTTAACAGAGAGTTGAGTGGAAAGAAAAAGTGTTGAAGAAAATGAGGATTGTCAAGCAAAATCTATTTAAAGAATTTTAGTGAACTTCTCAAGGAATGCACTGAGGCTGGGGTCAAGGCATCATGATCCACCACATAGAGACATGTCAAGGAATTTGCTGAACCACAGACAACATCAGAGTTGTCTTACCTGGGCTAAGAAGAAGAAGAACTGGACTGTTGCCCAGTGGTCCAAAGTCTTCTTCCCAAGTTGCTTGAAGTCCAGTGTTAAGTTTCCACAGTTTGTGATGATTTGGGGTGCAAGGTCATCTGCTGGTGTTGGTCCATTGTGTTTTTTGGAAACCAAAGTCACTGCACTGGTTTACCATTAAATCTTGGAGCACTTCATGCTTCCTTAAGTTGACCAGCTTTTTGAAGATGCTGATTTCATTTTCCAGCAGGATCTGGCACCTGCCCACACTGTCAAAAGCACCAAAAGTTGGTTTAATAACCATTGTGTTGGTGTGCTTGTCTGGCCAGCAACCTCACCAGACCTGAACCCCATAGTGAAAAGAAAAAAAAGTGAAAGTGACCCATACTCAGAATTCGTGCTCTGCATTTAACCCATTCAAAGTGCACACACACAGAGCAGTGAACACACACACACACACACACACACACACACACACACACACACTGTGAACACACACCTGGAGCAGTAGGCATCATTTATGCTGCAGCCCCCGGGGAGCAGTTGGGGGTTCAGTGTCTTGCTCAAGGACACCTCAGTCGTGGTACTGCCAGCCCAACACTCAAACCCACAACCTTAGGGCTAGGAGTCAAACTCCCTAGTGAATCTTTCAAATTGTCAAGAGAAAAAGGAGAAACATGAGATCAAAAAATGCAGATGAGCTGAAGGCCACTGTCTAAGAAACCTGGGCTTCCCGACCACCTCAGCCGTGCCACAAACTGATCACCTCCATGTCACGCCAAATGAGGCAGTAATTAAAGCAACAGGAGTCCCTACCAAGTATTGAGTACATGTACAGTAAATGAACATACTTTCCATAAGGCCAACAATTCACTAAATATGTTTTATTGGTCTTGTGAAGTATTCAAATTTTGTTAAATGTGAGCCAAAATCATCACAATTAAAAGAACCAAAGACTTAAACTAATATATACCATGTTTCTGTATTTGGCGGCATATTCTGGCAATTCCTGCTCCACTGGCATTAATCTGAAACATTGAAAAAGATTCTGGTAATATTTTGGATTGGGAAGACTGTGTGCTCCGTGCACACTGTGATTTTTATCTAGAGTGAGGCTTTAGTTCTGATTAACCCTGGAGTCATGGGTAATATTTAATCTGAGGGACTGCGATTTAGGTCCCTCTGGGCACTTAATGAGGAGTTCACACAGATCCGTCTCAATAAATCCAACCAATTCACAGCATATTTAATCTCCTCCAGTGAGCAGTAGATTCATTGTAAGGTTTCTCTCACATACGGATGGACTAAAGGAACGGCTGACCTCAGCAGCTAACAGCCAGATCTAGTTCACTAGAGAATCCAGTGCTCATTTTATGCATGATACAAGTCTTTTTCTTTGAGTTCCCCAATGACCTTTTCAAGGAGAAGGAGAGAGTCTGAGATTCAATTTACAGGTGGCAGTGTAGTATTGATAAACAAATAAAGAAATTAACGACTGAATGAATGAATATGAAGGGGTGCCTTCATAATAAGAGTCCAAACAGCAGACAAAATAATCTATAAGTAATTCACACCACTCCAGTCCATCAGTTAATGTATTGTAAAGTAAAATGTTTCATGTTAGTTAAAAACAAATCCATCATTAAAATGTTTTTAACACTTGCTTTCGGCTAAAATACGAATCTTCTATTCATAATAATGTATATGTCAGGTATTGGTAAGGGAGGAACTCAGGTGCAGACAGGGATTCTCAACACAAAGGGTTTATTAAATACAAAAAGGGGAAAACAAAACCCACGAGGGGGAAAACAACAGCTAGGGCAGGAACTAAACAACTTAACAGGGCAGGATTGATAAGACAAACAAACTCTTGACACTAACTACAAACACTCACGGTAATACAAGGACTTCAGAGGGTACAGCACAATCTCACACACGATCACATAAGTAGAACACATCTGAGAAACACAATGAACCGACGCAGGACAGAGCACACTAGGAGATCTAAATAGGGGGAACAATTAAGACACGACAGGTGTTACAGATAGGACAATCACGACACGACTAGGATAACAAGGGGGGCGGGGCAAGGGAACGAGACAACACAAGCACATGGCCCAAAGACAAGGCCATGCGCTTGTACACAAAACAAGGGTCTGTCATGATCCTGCCTCAAGACTAGGAAAAATCAAGGACACGAGGGCAGGATCATGACAGTATACTGCATAAAAAAATTACAATTAAAATAATAACAAAAAAATATGCCTTGTCTAAATCAGGAGAGAAATATGCACGAATTAAACACTGTTTAGTTAACAATCTAAATCAGTTCTAAAACTGATGTCAGAGGAAGACTGGAAAAAAACATTATTATGGTTTATGCACTCATATTTTGCCCAGAAGTGACATTAATAGATAAAATGTCTTAAAGATGGATTTGTTTCTTACAAACAAGCATCCTTTTGTTTTACAAGATTTTAACTGATGGAATGAATTATTGTGGTGTTTTTTTTTTATCAGATGTTTAAACTCTCATTTTGATGGCACCCATTCACTGCAGAGGATCCATTGGTGAGCAATGGATGAAATGCTAAATTTGACTAAATCTGTCAATGAATATGGGGTGCACTTTTTCTTGTATAGTTATTCAAAACCAATTTTAGATTTAGCTTCCACAAAGACTGGCAAAAACCCTGTGTATCCACCTACCGGATGTTGCATAAATCCAACCATTCTGATTGCTCTATACCAGTTTGCAGTTTAGTGTGCAACATGCATCAGACGGTGAGTGGACGGATGTGGGCGCTGTGTGTGGGATCTCTGAGGCTGAGACTAATATCTTCCCAATGGAAAATAACTTCTTAACAGTGATAAACTCTAATGTGACATCTTTGTTGTTTCATCAAGCCCCTGTCAGGTGATTCAGCCATCCATCATTTTGTTTTCTAGTGCTTGTCTTAGAACAATTTGCAATGGAAGTGCCAATTAGCCTGTGATTCAACAAGGATCGACTGTCAGAGGTCAATCCACCTCTCACAGCCCTGATGTGGATTTGTGTATGTTGTAGGTTGATGGAACAGATGGCGTGATCTGAAACCAATTAAAAATATATATTTTGATTTAGGTGCTTGCTGTATGTATGGAGGATTTTGTACTGCTCACTAGTTTTTATTGCATTTTGAAATATTATGAATAACAGCACAGAGTAGTGATCAAAGACAAATCAGGCATAGCAGGATTAAGAATATATAAAATGAACTATACATAAAATAGAGCCCACAGCATCCAATTATAATTGTTGGTCATCGAGTGAGTTTTTACATGGCTGGTTTTTAAACTGCAAATTCCCATCCAAAAAAAAAAAAAAAAAAAAAATACTTACAGTCTTTCAAATGACCAAAAATTGCTTTGTTAATTATCAGTAATAACCCTGAGCCTAAACATGAAGGACTGTATTATTTCAGTTTGGAATCCATTAACTTTGTTTGAATTAGCAGAGGAAATTGGTTTCAGTGCTCCTTACAATATATAATTTAAAAACATTTACATGTAATTTCTCTTTCTAATGTTTTCTATCAATAATTTTACAAAACAACATTGAAAAAAAAGTATATTTAACTTAAAAAAATATATATATATTATTACCTATAGTCTTGTGTTTTGTGCAAATAACTATTCAAATTAATTAATTAATGCATTTCCCCCCTCATAAAAAGTTTGACAAGTTTAAAAACAATGAAATAATGATAACTGTAAAAATAAATAAATAAATAAATACAATTTTGAAACACATGGTTAAAGAAAAATCACTATATTTATGCATTTATTTGTTTGTTTGTTCGTTCATTCGTTCAGAATTAGATAAAAATAAATTAGAAACTATTATTTCAATGGTTAAAAAGGAAGTGTCAATGAAATTCAATTTTAATTTCAGTCAAAGTGACTTAATATTATTATTAGAACTTAGAGTTTAAATTATATATATATATATATATATATATATAGAGAGAGAGAGAGAGAGAGAGAGAGAGAGAGAGAGAGAGAGAGAGAGAGAAAGAGAAAGAGAGATCTCTTTTTTATACAATTTTTATTTTTAATTATTTTGCATGGAACATTAAATGCAGTTAAATCTATCAAATACATAATATTAAATGTGGCTAAGCTCAGTAATCTCTTAGTTAAAGCAGCAGCAAGGACACATGAGTGACATCGTTTCGTCATAACAAATTCATCACTGACTTAATACTTGGTTAAGATAACATAGCAAACCATATGTAGTGCATTTCAATGCATAAAAAGAAATGGAAGACCAGACATTATAGCAGAACTTCTATGTAGTCTGAATTTCCCTCTTCATTTAAAGGATGTGGGTGAGGAGAAGGCTCTGTAGCCTTTGAACCTGTGCTTCCATTGGAAGGTAAAGTGTATAGGATATGGAGGTGACAGCGTGATCACTTGCATTTTTTTAGTGGATACGCTGTCATTTTTGCTCATAAAGGTAAGAGTGATACATCACTCATAACTGTAAAGGGTCTACTTTTATTTGTGTGCACTCACAATATAAACAAAACGTTGTGCTTTTATAAAATAAAGAAAACAAACATGATGCACTTTCTTCTGTCTCATCTTGAACATATGCACTTCACTAAAATGAACCGAAACCCACAGACATGATATATATATATATATATATATATATATATATATATATATATATATATATATATATATATATATATATATATATATATATATAAAAAGCAAACACTCTTTTATTATAATCATAATCCGTAAAAATGCACTTCTCTGTAAAGGTGCGTCTAATGAGGAGATGACGAGTCAGGATCGGGAACTTCATCCTTGCAACAACAACTCAGAAAACTCTATTTATTAGTAAATAAATCAAATATCTTCTTCCTCTTTCCACCTGACACATTTATGGTTATTACTTTTGTCGATGCTTTGCGGCAATCTTAAGCCTATTGCATGCATTTAAAAGCAGATTCCTTAAGCTGCAATGACGGCTCGCACCATACATATCACTGCTGGCAGGACAATAAACACTGTAAAGCTGATCTTGATAGTCGCAATAGCACGGTCTCATGTTGCTTCCACCAGCATGGCAATTTTGTCATCACTATTTGATGGATGTCTAAAGTATAAAAATAAGGAGAAGCCTAAAACAAACTCGAGGCCCGGCCTGCATTTGAACTATATGATGTGAAAATTGGTACCTTTTATAGGTGCCTTGCGTCCTCGCGGTGCTGTAGATTAGAGAGAGAGATTAGCAGAGCAGAACACGGGAAATGAACGTTTTAATCCATTTCATATGAAAGTTGAGCTTGTGCAATTTAAAGGAATGAACTGAAAAAAGTTTGCACACACACACATAAACACTCACGTTACACATAATGAAAATCTAAATAAATAAAAAAACAGGCACAAGTAGAACGGTAAGCATAGGCACCAATTTATGTTTCTGCCCACACTCTATTCCACTACAAACCAAATATAAAACATTCCCATTTTTGCAACCTAATTAATAAAAAATGCTAAAAAAAAAAAAAAAATCAATTATCTGTTCGATATTGCGTTTTGAATTCATTAGTCTACACAAAAAATATTATTTGTATTCCGCAAAGAGAAACGCACAAACTAAAAATACGCGACTTAAACAAAACATTCTTATCATGAGCTTCACCACAACTCGTTCACTTGCTGATATACATAAAATAATTAAATAAATACCCATTTAGAACATGCACTTAGTTAAAATAGCTAATAGGCTAAATAACTAAATAAATAATGAGAATTCACTTACCTGAATCAGCTTGAAAATGCTAACAAAGTTGGATCTGTAATTTATTTATTTATTTTTATAATTGATTTATTTTTTTTATTTTTTTTATTTTTTTTACAATTGAAAAGTACTCAGTTCTTTCATCAGTCAGTCATGGAAGTCTGGAGGTTGATGGGCTTCTGGCAACAGGCACGTGCACAGGTAGGGCTCAACCTGTGCAGAGCACATGCCCTTTTTGCCCTTACACTCCGAAGTGCCCTTTTTTTGGTGGTGTTTTTTTTTTTTTTTTTTCAATGCTATTGGTCACCCTTTACGTCTGTCTGTCTGTTTTACAAATATTTAGCAAATTAAAGTTCTTTAACGAGATTGTGTAAATCTTATTCGATCCTCAAGCGGTCAGTAAGCTGATAACTCCGCCCCCTCTATATTCATTGAATCAACTGAAGTTCCACATCAGCCGCACTGTAGACAACAGCTGAGCTGAACAAAGTTTTGCGAAGGGTAAATAAATATCTTGTTGTTTGAATAAGTACTACTAAACACTGTCTATTAAGGCTCATATATTATTTATTTGATGTCTGACTGACTCACTGACTGAGACATGGGACGTCGCCTGAGAGAGAGGGCTAGCATTTGCCATCTAGTCATAGCCAATACATAGCCAACACTTACATAGCCTGTGCATACAGTAGCATTTCATTTTTTATAAAATGTGATTTTGGCCAAATGCATTTTACCACAGGAAAAACTGAGCGCTCCGTCTATATAGCTACAAAAACTATTTTCTAACCTGTAGTTAGATGAAAATGTAATGTGATGCCGGCAGCGGCAGGCTCCGTCGCCGTTTTAATGAAGGACAAAAAATAAATAAATAACATTTGAACGCATTCGCTGGTCAAAAACTATATATTGATAAGTAATACAACAGCATATAATTTGTTTTTACCATCGGAAAATCATAACAGTTGCACCCCCGCGCTGTTTCGTACTGGAACTTACACAAAGCGACGAGTGATCCTCGTCAGCTAGATAACAAATATTTCTAAGAAATTTCTTCTTTGATTTATGATTGCTGATACACTTAATTTATTAACATTTATGCTAATCATGTTATGGTATACTATATAGTGTAATATGTTTACAATTTTAAATAACTGTTTTCTATTTGAATATATTTTAAAATGTAATTTATTTTTGTGATCAAAGCTGAATTTTCAGCATCATTACATCAGTACTCTTCAGTGTCACGTGATCCTTCATAAATGCTTTTCACTGCAACTGTACTTTTCACACTATTTTTATTTTTTCATTGCTGGCTTATTTTATTTTAGTAGGCGGATACATGTTGGATATGTTATAGTAACGGTATGGCTATAGTTTCTTATAATCTGGAATTAAGTTGGACATAATTACTTAAATTATATTTCAAAAAAGTTTGTCAAAAATACTTGACTCATTGCTCACCTTCCCCTGTTCTCAATGTCATTCATAATAATGTTAATCAAATAATACAAATTAGCTTATGAAACCAAACAGAATAGCTAAAAAAGAGAATATATATAATTGATATAAAACATGGAGGGGGTGCCCTTTTTCAGTTTCAGCACATGCCCCTCAAAAGGTCTGTGCACGGCCCTGTCTGGCAACATTAATTTCAGGAGAAAAGGCAATTGAATAGGTCTGAGTGCACAGGTTTGAGAGTGGACATCCGGACATCTGTTTTGTGCATTATATAGGCCTACTGTTAGGTGTTTTGTCCACATTTCATATGCTGTATAATAATATCACTAGGTAACAAAGATACATTAACAACACCAACAAAAATCTTTTAGAAGGGCCTCACTGATTAATTTTGCCACTTCATGTAGATACCTGTACGCCTCTGGGCTTTGACTTGCCCCTAGAATCTTCTCCACTCAATCCTTGCATGCATTCAGAGGAAGGAAGGTCTCTGGCAATTTAATACAGACAGTTGTACCACAAGAGAGACCGAGCTTTAGATCTTTGCCAGGAAAATTAAACGTGTACAAAGCCAGAAGGACAAGTTGGTACACACAGTCGGCTGTCTGTCAGTCCTATTTCACACTATTCAGGTATAAAGCACACATCGTAGACTATGCTTTTAGATTTTTTACACAAGCAGATGTACAGATGAATGACATTCCACAGGAGACACATCTTTCATGCATCCATTTGCAGTGTATATACAGGTATTCAGTATAACAGGGTTGAAAGGATAAGCATTTATTATTTATTTGTTTCAACACACAAAATTGCTACAGAAGTAATTGCAGACAAACATTCACAATATGTATAGACATCCTGAATATTCTATTACTATAATAATAATCATATCTTATTTTCTAGATGCACAAAAAATGCTTTATTATTTAATCTAATCGCTTATAAGAAATGGTCAGGACATTTGAAGTAATTAGATGAAGTATGACAATAATAGAGTTAGATATAGGCTATTCTGCTTTCCTCGGTGGCAGATATTTTAATAGGAGTTGAGACCTTATCAAGTCATTAGCCAGCCGGACTGAGCAGCTCAATCTCCAAACAAGAGTCCTAATGGAGCCCGTGGCCTAATTACATTACATCCATTCAGGACAGTTTCAGAAAGGAATTTTTTATTCGGATACACTCTGTAGATATGACTAAATTGACGGTTAATACATAGAATTGACTGTTAACAGTGCAAACAACTAATGGAAACTAACGCAGTGTACTCTTTAGTAAGGTGTTTGTTAAGTTTAGGTATGCGATAGGGATAAGGAACTTAAAATATGAAAAATAGCCATGCAGACTAAGGCATTATGTGCTTTATAAGTTATAATAAACAGCCAATATATTAGTTATTTGCATGCTAATAAGCAACTAGTTAATAGTAAGAATTGGTCCTTATACTAAAATGTTACAAAAAATACACACTTGGTAACACTTTAGAAAGGTAACACCTATTAGTTGCTTATTAGCATGCATATTACTAGATTATAGTCTTATTCCAGCTTCATCGACCATGTCCAAGAAGTTTTTGGCAGACCAGCTTGGGTCTGGATGGAGGTGGAACCTGGCGTGTCTGTAACAGTACCCCCCTCCCCATGGCCTGCTCCTGATGGCCAAGGACCCAGACGACGTGGTGGACGTCCTCTTCCTCTGGGAGCTGGCCTGTTGGGATGACTGGAGTGGAAGGTGTTTAGTAAGTTCGGATCCAGGATGTCTCGTACTTTATAGGCAGCACCATCTTCAAGGAGGAGTGGAGGGGGGGGCTTCACCAGGTTCTGTGGAGGGAGAAACAGAGGGATGGTGAGGTTTAAGGAGGGACACATGGAAAGTGGGGTGAATCCGGTACTCAGGTGGTAATTGGACTTTGAAAGTGACCGGTGATTGATCTGCTCAAGGATGATGATTGGGCCAATGAATCTGGGACTTAGCCTGCGGCAGGGCAGGCACAGGCGGATGTCCCGGGTGGACAGCCAGACCTTCTGACCGGGTTGCTATGCTGGGGCCTTTGATATATATATATATATATATATATACACTTAAATAGTTCCACAGTCCTGTTTCACTATAACTCAGTGCTGATTCTCATTATTTTCTCATTACTATAATAATGATGGGAATCATTGTATTATTATAAGGATGGGAAAATCAGCAACTAAATTGAGAGACATTATGATAATGATAATTTTTGTGCTGTATGTGCTGCATTATCAGAAAGAAAAACAAAAGTCAATGGGTTCAGTACATGAACCCTGGCACGTCTTTATTACATTGATATAGGTACATATTGCTGTGTTTGTATTATGTTGCTTCAGGTAAGTATTGTGGAGGTTCAGAATTCAAATATCTGTGGACTGTCGTTAAACGTTAATGCTCTATCGTGTTGGAAATATGCCCTACGCCAAAGCCAACCCTAAACCCACCGATAGTGTTAACAGATGCAAAACTGATATAAAAACGTTTTTCTTTTTTTATGAAATTTTTTTTATGCAATTTTTTATTTTTATTTTTCCATTTGAAAACTTCTTTATATGCAGTTTTGAACTGTTTTGACAAAGCTCCTCACCTCTCAAAAATGTCTCTGTACTACGTGAGCTACCGAACAAAGCTAGTGTCAATAAAAACCAATAGATATGAAGCTGTAAATCAGTGACATTAACATTCAAAAGCATCAGTTTTCAAATCCCCTAGCATATTAAAATAGTTTGGAAGTCATGACATAAAATTCTTCAAGTATTTAAATAAATTCAAATATTTAAATGACGCTTTATTAATCAAAACTCTGTACATTTGTGTGGAAGGGAATAAAAGTCGTCGGAGTTTTATTGCGTCTAGTGTTCATTTCTTTTGGAAACTGCAGTGATACAGTATGTACTAATTGGTACGTATTTCGCGGCTCGCGAAAAAGTGGCCCCCAGGTACGTTTTTGAGAACACGTAGCAAAAAGTCCAGATTTAGTTTGGTAAATCAGTATGATCCATGACTATGATTTTTAAAAGTGCACCTGGTGGATTTTACTCCGAGCTAAAAGCTTAACTGGGCTCAAAACAACAGCGGAAACAGTCATGATGTAAGAGGAAGCCGCTCATTGAAGCGCTCTGCATTTTGACAGGACCGCAACGTTATCTGTTGTCCCTAATTCCAGTTTTCGGCTGTAAACTAAATAACGCAGGCAGCAGACATTAGTTGAAAGATTAATTTGGAAATAAACTCGCGGCCTGTCTGTTTCTGCTGAAATATCTCCACTCTTTGTTATGGATTTGATTTTCCATGCATTGCAAAGTTTGTTGATTTATTTATTTCCCAATGAGAGCCATTTGTTTTGACAGATGCTTGTTCTGGGGCCGCAGCCAAGCTTTGTCTGATTTTCTGGATATTCACACACTAGACTACGGGTTTATACTTTGTTGTTTAGACACACAATACTGTACAGTTGCCAGTTTCGGGATAATTATGTCGGCATAGACATATTCAGGTTGGGCTGAATTCAAAGTTTGGAGGGAGGAGGAAGAAGAGGATTATGGTATGGGGCAGTTTAATCCATTCTTATTACTCTCTCACTAAGTTTATTGCAGGGAATTTGCTTTTCAGCCGCAAATATACAGGCCTCTGTAGCTAAACTCACTTAAAGTCAAATTACATTGAACTCTCTGTGGGTGGAACAAACAGTCCAGCACTAATTCCATAAACAACAACAAAGCCTCCGAACATAAAGATGTCTAGTTTGTGAGAGTAATGCCTGGCGCACTCCAAGAGACGGAAGCTTGTTGCCCCGCGTACATTTAAAGAGTGTTTCTTGCACTAATTGCAGACTAGTACATCAATTATGATTCATTATCCTCCCCATAGCTATGCTTGAAATTCCCTTCTCACAAACTCATGTGCATGGCCACGCGAGAGTCGGTTCTTGAAATGTCAACAAACAACGTGGAGGAGTCTTTGTAAAATACTGTAAGGACTGGAAAATAAGAGCCAGAAAAGCTCGCTGCTGACTCATTGGCTGTTGCTCGTTTATGGAGTTGTCTTTATTTTACATTCAAACAAATGTTTTGTAAGCAAAGCCAACAAATTATTTATTTTTGTTTATTTCAAAAGGTTTTTGTCTCAAAGTTTTTTTTTTCTTCCTTTTTTTTTCTTGCTTGTGTTTTGCTCTCCAACAGAGTTTTTTGTTTGTTTTGTTTGTTTGTTTGTGTTGTTGTTGTTGTTGTTTTTTTTAAGGGTTTTGTTTAAAAAAACTTTTGTTTATTAAAAAAAGTTAAATTTTCTTTGTTTATTTATGTATTGAAAGCACATCAAAGGGGTTTTGCTCTAAAAGTGTATTTTATTTAAAAACTATTTTATTTAAAAAGTTTGTTTTCTGGAAGAGCATTAAAGGGGTTTTATTTAGCTTTATTTTTTTATTTTTTGCAAATAAAAAGCAGTCAGCAGTCACTGTTGAATTTAAGATGCATTTCTATTGGTTTGTTTTCATTGGGATGGCAGCATTTGTTCTTTCAAACTGTGCTGGAGTTGTCAAAGAGGCAATCAACTTTTTTTCTTCTTCTTTTTGGAATACACAACATAGACACAGGAATAATTCTCATACTCATTGCTGCTCTCTTTTTTAACAGCACTCACAAGAATATTAATTCTGTATTTATTAAAATTGTTATATTTAATACAATATTGCGTTGTTTTAATTGTGGCCATTGTTTTAACACGTTATAAATGTGTTTTGTCTGTGAAACTAATGCAGAGTGTGCCTTAAGCATGCATGAAAAAAGAGCATCGGAGACTGGCACATTTTGCAACTTGGCTGTAATCTGGGGCTTTTTGTTGCAGACAAGTTGCAGAAGGAGAACATGGAAACGCGACAAGGCTTTAGAAATCTGGACGTTTTTGTGTTACAAGTCTGTATTAGTCCAACTTCTCCTGTCATAGTTAATCCTTACATGATTAAATACCATGAAGCGTCAGCTTCTCAGAGTTGTTTTTTTATTTATTTATTGTATCACTGGGTTTAACATTTCTTTCCACATCCAACAGCAAGCCACCAAAATATGCCACAAGTTATACCACAAAAAAAAACCGTCTTTGAAATGAAATCACTGCTGGTTGACACCGAAATTGTGTCAGATTTCTTTAATGAAAAGTGAGTTACTGAGGATAAAAGCATGTTTGGTGTTGCTGCTCTTTTAATTTATAAGTCGGACTAAGTCATAGAAAACCTCCATTTGACTGGTGTGCCTTACTTGACTTGTTGCAATGATGCTCTCTAGAGCTGTTTTGTAGTCCAAGCGAGTTTGTTTTTCAAAGCACATTTCCAAATGTGCTGTATTTGCTATTAGACAAGCATCAGGCAGAAACATTTCACAACATGATGATAATCACAACAAATCAAAGCGGAGCTAAATTTTAATCTGTCTCTCACTGAAAAGAAACAACGTTGCCTCCAAATTTCTCCGAGTTGTGATCGTAATTACCCCATGCGGGGAGTGACAGAAGTCATTACTACACTGAAAATGGATCAGAAACGCACAGTGCAAACTAATTCTATTAAAGTCTGTAACTGTTAATTAAATCCAAACGTTCTTTGAGATTCAATCTTTGCTGCATCAAATTAAATTCTCATTCTGATATCAAAACACTGCAGAGAAGAAGATCTTTGCAAAATAACATTGGTTATCCTTTAGGGAATGCTCCAGGTTCAATAGAAATTAATCTATGGCATACTCTGCATACAATCGATGAATGTATTTATTTATATAATTAAAAATACACATTTATGTAATAAATTATAATAACATTAGTTATTTGTTACGTATGTAACACAATAATCAGTCCCTTAGTTTGAAAGAACAAACACAAATTCAATTTACAGTAATGCACTTATAATTGAAAGTCTGTGGGGCATAAAATTACAGCAGGATAAATATTAAAATACAAACTTTTGCTGTTGTTGTTGTTGTTGTTGTTGTTGTTTTTCCAATGAGACAATATGCAAAAATAACTTTCTGACCAATTGTGCAAAAAAACAAAAAAAACAAAAAAAAAAAATCACTCCGACATGTATGACACTCACACACACAATTATATGTTACTACAATGTAATAACAATGTAAAAACAGTCTTTATATAAATTATATTAATTTATACAAGTTGTATAACATATTATGTAACATAACATATATCAAAATACCATATTTCTCATTTCAAAGTCTTCATAATGCTTTTCCTCATTTTCTTTTTCACTGATTTTCATTGCTGTTTTTAAGGGGTGAGCTGATTTATGTATTTATTTGTTTCATTTGTAATCCGCATATGCTGCATTCTGGTAATCCTTCTCTCAAATTAAAATGGAAATTGAAAATCATAGAGTAGCATACCATTTATCAAATTTTCACAATAGGACATTTCAAGGGGGATGCACCTGATGAGATACCATATAGCATTTAACCATACTGTATGCTATAGCATTGTTCCTACTCACAAATACTGCTGGCAAGGCATGTGGGCTTATGAAAAGATGACCTCTCATTATTATCAGTTGTGAATATTAGATTGCCCTCTCCTTTCCCCTCACAGATAGTGGATTACGTGGATGCAGGTACGGTGAGAGACAAGTAGGTAATTAGCGGCTGAAAATGTCGTGCCTCCAGTGGAAATTTGCATATATTGATAAGAGCCCTTCAAAATTTGAGCCGTGCAGGGATTATCGTGCCGAGATGTTTTAAGAGGCGTTTGAAAAGGTCTGACCTTGAAGTGCACTTGAGTAGGTATTCATTTTTGGAGGTAGATTACTCGCTAACAAAGACACTTCTGTGTGTGTGGTGTGTGATTGTGGGTGATCCGAAGAAGAAAGAATACGAAAGAGAAGAGCGCTGCGCTTTATTTGGCAGATCTGTGGCGTGGGTGTTAATTAATAATGTTCCCTCTGAGGTTCTCCTCGTAGCTTTAAAAAAAAACGAATGGTTCGGCAACACTCTGCTTTGAAAGTGTAGCTTGCCAAGCTACAAGATACAATCAAGCTAGTCTTTTGAAAATGGAGTTAGCTGCACTACAAGCTGCTAACAATAAGAAGCTGATGATATTTAATTTAAGGTTGCAATATCTGTATGCAGGCATGTAGATCGGATCATATAATTGAGAACACATATATAATTTACCAGTATTTCTCTTAAAAACAAAGGTAACTGTTTAATGTACTTCATTAAATCTGAAAATACAAATTTACTCTAAACAGGGAACTGACTCAGTGAATCACTTCTTTTTGAACCGATTGATTCATATGAGTTGTTTAAATTAATCAGTTCCCTAAAAAGAAGCTATGTGCATAATACCATCTAACACTTTTTCGATCTATTGGTGTACTGGCTTGATGAACAAGAACAAACCTAATATGCTATTGCAAATGAATTAGAATTTTTGTTTAGCATATTTGATGTGTTCTATATTTTTCCATTGATTTAAAGTTTAGATTTGAATATAGGACAGAATATAAGCAAATATAAAACCGTTTGAGTCTTTTCAGAGGACGAAGGGCCAGATTTACGAACAGCTTGCACTAGCGCAAACTGTCTTTTTGCATTAAAATAGTACTGTCAGGATTTACAGTACTATTAGGATTAGCACTGACAAGGCTTGGACACAGTTATTTTTACGCCTGAAATTATTTAATATGCATTTGGAGGAGTTTCCTTTTCAGACGCAAAATGTATGGAAGGAGAGTTTTGACGGCCAAAAAAAGCATGTCTTAAAGCAGACGGTAATTTGCACTGCTCTTGGTAGATTGCGCTGGTCATTATGGAAATGATCTAGTTGCACCAGTTAGTTATTGTGCACATCACCTGCTGAATTTTTTCCTCCCATCTGCGCTTTTATGGAATGGCGCCCTTAAACTGTCCAATTCATAGGATATTTTTACAGTGATTTCATGAACTTCTTGAACTGTCAAAGGTTTGGTTGCGTGGACTTTCAATGAAGAGACAGAAATCTCTCAGTTTCATTAAAAATATCTTAATTTGTCTGTCAAAGATTAAGAAAGTATTATAAGTTTGGAACATCATGAATACTAGTCTAAATGATAAATGCAAATCACGTTTTTGTGGGATGAATTATGCCTTTAAACGCTTTTAACTCTTCTGTGCTGAAGTATTTTTGCATCTCCCTACATTTCTGTCAACTAGAAAGTATTAATCTGGTGGTGTACAGCAGCTAGCGAGTTAGTGTTGGAGATTTACATTTTAAACCACTCAGGAAACATTTGACAGTGACAGAAATGACAGGGAAGCGATTTCAAGAACCGAGCTTCAGTCTGAAAACGTCCTCCGTATTACAGGAACGCAGGCGAACTGTCAAAGTCTTCTGAAGCTACACCACCGCTCCGTCGCTTCAGTCAGCTCTTGTCACTCACATAAATCAATAATCAACATTTGACCGTGTGATGCATTACTTCTCGCAATAGTGTTTTCTCTGTTCAGACAACCCTTGCGCAGCATTTTAAATCCTGTGCAATCACTCTTTAAATTTGTTGCTTCGATGTTGAGTAAATTTGGCTTATTATCATAACGCCTATTATAATATAATTCTAACATAATTGCCATCCTGTGGTGACCTGTAGGACAGTGTTAGCTACACTACTTTAACTTAACTACTACTCAACACTACTTGCCACATTCATATCCTGAATTGCTCCGAAGAAACAGCTTTTGCTGTCAATCAAAGCACCAGGGTGACGCTGCTGGAATCGAATGCATTATGTTCACAGAAACTTAGTGTGCTCATTAGTTGTCTCAGACTAAACAGCCTGTCTTTGGGGCAAAAGTTTCCAAACATTCAGTAGATGGTTGGAAATGCACTAAAAACTCCACCGCCCGACTTCAGAACCAACGTTTCTTTTTTTTCACAGAGAAAAGAAACTTAGCGTCTGATTTGTGTCTGCATGCCTTACATTAAATAAGATGCTTTAAGCTCGGGAATAAATGGCAGGCTGATAGTTCTGCTTTGCATTCATCATGTGTCTCACCCAAACAACTCATTCCCTCTAGATCTCCTTGAACTGTAGTCACCCAGACTCGAGCGTCTATACATGATGCACAGGTTTCCAGAAATTTCCTCTCAGTGCTCGCAGCTCAAAGCGCTCCAAAGTGCTAAAAGGTCTTGGTTGTAATCTCGCTATCACAGGGGTTGGTTGCACATTTGGTGTTCTTACGCTAATATCCTATTTGTCATTTAGTTTTGGGGCATGGCATAAATTAAGATGTTCGGATCGAGCAATCTGGCAGGATAAGCGCTAATCCGCTCTCTCTTCCCCTGACTGAGCAAAGCGCTGGGCCGATAGGGACCACAGATCTCATTAGGACTCCATTATAATTGTTCATGATAATTCATTTGAGCTTAGACCCCTTCTCTTGTAAGGCAGGGATAACTCAGATGCAAATTCTAATGTATTCACGCCATTATAAGTGGATGAGACTCTTTAGATTAGAATAAATAATAAAGAAAAAATGATAATGATCATAACTAAGAGGTGAAGTGTGCCTTTGACTCCCTGTTGAAGTCAATCGGAATAGCAGAAGTGATGATTGTTTTCAAACAGGTTTCCCAAAAATCCCAGCCCCATATGCTATTGGTTGAACTAACTGATAACCACACCCCAAAACTAATGGCATTGGTTGAAACATTTTCCGGGCTGGCAGGGATGCACAAACAGACAACTGTTTTAAAAACACCACACACTCTATTATATGTACTAAAAATTCTTTCTTTTTTTCTTCTTTTTTTTCTTCTTTTTTTACTGACACATGATGTTTACAGTTAATGTTACAGTTTTATAGTTCACATTTCCTTAAAAAAAAAACAAAAAAAAAAAAAACACTTGCATGTCAAACAGAGCAGCATTTCAATTAAATTAGATTATTAGTCTTTCTACTTCTAAAATTTTACATTTCATTTGTATTGAAATCTACTAGCAATTTCTGAAGTGAAAATGTGTATATATATATATATATATATATATATATATATATATATATATATATATATATATATATATATATATATATATATAATCAATTTAGATATGCTGTACAGAAAATTCACAAACTACCCATTGTGTGCATACATGCATGCTACATTATTTTAGAAAAAGGAGAAATACTTTTTTATGATCCATGATGTAGGTGTAGTCACCATTACTCACCTTCATGTCATTCTATACTTATGACATTCTTTCTTTTGTGGAACACAGCAAATATTTTAAAAGATGTCTCAGTGTTTCTTCATCCGCAAACGTTTCTTCATAGCATATCAACGGTCTCCCATGTTGTTTGGAACTCAGTGTTGTTTACAATATTTTATTTTGTATTCTTCAGAAGAAATAAATGTATGTGGGTTTGTAATGATATGATGGTGAGTAAGTAATGACGGAAATTCCATTTTCGAGTGAAATATCCCTTTAATATGCACATGCAGGTTTTACAGTCTCATGCATGATTAAAGGAGATTGTAGGATTGATTTGTGCCGTCTCTGATGGGATTTCATTTTAGATGCCTAGATTGGGTTTTGAGAGATAAGAAAACTACACACACCCTTGCTTGTAAGTCTCCCTGTCTACTAATTTTTACTAAACATTTTTGCATGACACCTTTTCAAAAATATTTCACAGATTCATCTTTCTTTCATTCGTATTCTACAGTAAAATATAGTATTCCAATAAATAAATAAATTGTCTGGTCCCTTTTTATTTTTATTTTTTTTTAAATCGTTTGAGGTCTACCTTGATCTGTGGGTCTCTAAAACGGATCACAACTTTTACCTCACTAGTTTTGACCCTACATACTGTCTCCGAAAGATTCCCTGCGTCACACAGTCTAACAATATTCATTCAGTGGACCGTAACCTTTATTCGGGAGATGCTTATTCCTCTGTGTTCTGGTTCTGACATTTTGTTATTGTTTATGCATCCCAATTAAGCTGGCACACATTGTCTCTCCTACCAAAGACACTGTGAGACAAATGCAGTGCGGGTCACTGCTATATATGACGGCAGAAATCTCCTCTGTCTAAAGATAGAGGTAGGCAGGGTAAAGAATCGGCACAAGTTGCTTTTTCAGCACAAATCCACCCCCAACTCTTGAATATACTTTGTGATCTACAGCCCCAAAAGGAGCTGTAATGGGGCGGCCTGTCGAGAACTGCGCAGCAGCCGTTCTGCTGTTAATTTTGTGCAGTCAATGTGACGAGGAAATATCTATATGGTATTCTAAGCATAACTTCCCCCCCCCCCCGTGCTGCTCAGCGAGATCTTATCAACCTGTCATCACATTACTCTGTGGAACATCGGATTGGTGTTTTTCCGTTTAGCATGACTGGCAAAGGATGCATTGGGCGTTTGTTTGGATTAGCTGCGCTTTGGTGCCATATGGCTCAGATTTACATCGGCCAATATTTGCAAATGCACGCTGCAATGCTTTGAGGCAAACACATAGGGTCGAAAAATCATAAATGAGATCTCTTTAATATCGCAGTTATTTCTGCTCGATAGCATTGCGACTGAAATGGAGAGCAAATGGAGATGTCTGGAGACAAAGAAGAGTGTATTTATCCCTGAGGAAAAAGACACAAGTGTCTTCTGAGATTTCTTTAATATCTTAATTATTTATATATCCTTAAATGGGGAGCAAATTATATCTGCTTTTTAGAGTTTCCTCTCAAGAAAATGACAATCACATGTCTTCCCTAGAGATTCTAGAGAAGACCGGCATTTGTGAACAGTATTCTGTTTTTGAGACTAGGTTTGCCAAGATAACAAAATCTGCAATCAAATTATCTCACCAAATAATCTTTGTTTTATATATATATATATATATATATATATATATATATGTATACACACACACACACACACACACACACACTAGGGTGACCACCTGCTTATAAGCCCAAGGGTGGACAAGGGGTATGTTTCTGAGGGACGATGTGGGACACTGCCCCCACCCCATGGGCAGACTCACTGATAGTGGTTTACCCATTTCTAGCACATACCACCTTACGGTATATTAATAATGCCCTATTCCCCTAAACGTGTAATTCCTGATGTACTGTATGCTTATGGCAGAATCGACAAATGCACTTCCACTTACGATTTACTTTAGCTCTTTAATTTTATTTATTTGTCATTACAATTTATTCACTTTAAGAATAAATTACTGCTCATATACAGCATTCACGTTGAACAAGAGTGAATGATTTGATTTTTTTCCATGTTTTTGTAATGTTTGGGTAGCCAGAATGCGCATGCATCAACAGAAACTTTTTTTTTTTTTTTTTTTTTTTTTGCAGCGAACCGTGCCACCCCTATTACCTCAATAATCAATCAATTACAGGCCTAAAACAATCATGCCCGACCAGACGATTAGTACATCTCATCACACCGGCACCCGCGTCTAAATCAGTTGTATGGTCTGGTTTTCAGTCTAAAACAGTTGCGTTAAGTATAAATGTCTCGTCTGTTTCGGGAGGTGCGTGCGCAGTCAGCGGAGGCTTGCACCTCCCAACTCGCCCCGGAGGCTCGCACCTTTTTTTCTCAGAGTCAGATTTGGAAAGATCTTCGCGATCGACTTAAAATGCTTCCAAGATCGACTTGTCGACCACGATCGACGGGTTGGTGACTCCAGATATAGATGAGCGACCAACTTTTTTTGAGCAAGCATTGATTATGCGTGACACAGTCTCAATTTGTGGGACACATGAATTGGGCTTCAAACGCTGTGCGCGCACGTGCTACGCGGGATGGGTGGTCACCCTTACACACATATATGTGTATATGTGTGTGTGTGTGTGTGTGTGTGTGTGTGTGTGTGTGTGTGTGTGTGTGTGTGTGTGTGTGATCCAAAATGATTTCTCTCTGATAATGTAGGCTGGACTTCTCCATTAGATCACAAATGATTTCATGCGTGCTAATTTTATTTCTCCTTTTATGAAAAACACCTGGGACAAAGTTAACAATTAAATGAGAAGCTGACAATTCCATTATATCTCATTTAATCTGACATATTTTAGTTAAAGAGGATAATGAATGTTAAAAAATGTAGGGTAATACTTGATTTTACAATATCAACCAAAACCTGAATGTACCGTATCATGAAACGTGGGCCACGACAGAAAAGAAAAAGACGGTTCAAAGCAATGTCTTTGCAATAACATGCACTGCTACAATAAGACCAAGACTGCAAATAGGGTCAATTTCTCCCATTTTCTTTTGATGTTGACTTCTTGTGGCCTTCGTGTTAAAACAAAATGACATTTGCTGCATCAGGTATAAGATGTTTTCACAAGCGGCGGCTAGAGAAGCAGATTGTGCCTATTTAACACGGGGAGTGTAATTAACTCTTCTACATTCACAACCGTCAAATCAGACTCGCAGTCTCTGCTGGGGATAAATGGTTAGGATTGCAGTTTGTGCCAACAATCGTTCTTTATAATTAGCGCTGTCTGGAAACTCAGTGACGGTTTCTTCTCTCTTAACTTCTCCCACATCAGAAAGATAAGTAGAATGTGTCACATCAATTGTTCCTTTGACTGCGTACCCTATGTATGTATTGATGTGGGGCTCTTTATTTAAACAGCGCGCTTTGTGCGACTGTGTAACTGTATGGAATGTACCACGCAGTTGACTTTCTGTATAATTTGAGTTCAGAAAGCTCATCAGAGTATTAGCTGCGGTGGGTGTGCGGGAACGGCTGGGTGGGGGGTGTTCACTGTGAAATGACAACTCAATTTTCCACGAACAATTAGCTCGGCAAATACATTCTTCTACCTGTAGTGAGAAAGGGCTCGTGAGGGGTCATCGCTCAGTCTTACTCTATTCTCCACTGCCAGGCTGTTTGTCCATGTGTTCACTTTCGGAAAAACACCTGCCTAAACTCTTTCATAAATCACAGGACAGCCAAAGCGGTGAGAAAATTTGCATTCAGACTCTCTCCGTGTTTGAGGTTGCTGAGTTTTGAGTTGAATTTTTCTTGCCTCGTCTCTTCGGTGCGTGAGGGTTATGATCTGAAGTTCAATGAGTTATCTACCTTGTCCTCCTCCTTTAACAGTCTGCATCAGCACAATATTTGCAGCTGTGAACCTGTTATTCTGAAAGGACTGCAGTGCTCCTTTAGTGAACAACAGTGCTGGGGAAATTACTCACAAATCTACTCCATTACTGATACAAATAACAGGTAGTTAGAAATGTAATCTGTTGGATTACATTTACTCTGATTACTTTTTGATTACCTTAAGATTACTTTTTACTTAACGCGTTAGTTAATATAGTTCAACCTTTGTTATTAATATCATGAAGAGCATTAAACTTTACATTACAGTAAGGTTTCCCAAACCAGGGTTCCTTAAAGAACTGCTGGGGGTTCATTGGGTGAAGAAAAGCAAATAATGAACGAAGTCATAAAAATATAAAATCAAAATAATTTAAGGAAAGAAATAAAGTAAATCAATATATTATGAATACTTTACTGCCGTAATAATCACATAATATGTGATTATGCTATCTATAAAAAAGTCACTGTACTTAGATTATAAATTTTAAAATGCAATATAATATAATTATAAATTACTTGATTTTTGGAATCTGATTACATAATCCAGATTACAAGTTATCAGTTGTCTAGCACTGATGAACACATACTATGGGACACATTTACAGTACACATATTTTGTTTTCCATTCAATTGTTAGTGGCGTTAATTTAGCCAGTTATTAATATTACTGTTGCTCATATTTGACTGCTTGAACAAAACCATGCATAGCAATGCACAGCTACTCAAAACACCTTAGATAATGCGAACAACCAAATGGCGATTTAACAACAACATAGCAATCTCCAGACAAGAAGTACTGTCAAATGATTAATCGCAATTAATCGCATCCAAAATAAGTGTTTGTTTACATAATATATGTGTATATATGTATATAAATATATTAATTATATAAACAACATATTTTTCTTAACTATTTACATGCATGTGTTTGTTTTTATATACACATCATAAATATACACACTACAGACACACACATATATTATGTAAACAAAAACTTTTGTTTTGGATGCGATTAATCGCAATTAATCATTTGACAGCACTGCTTGTTTGGACACTGCTGTATAATCGTGATTAATCGGTTGACGGCACTACAAACAAGTACTCAGAACAACTCAGCAACCACATGGCAACATCTGGCAACCACCCAGAACACCATAACAATGGAACAATGTGCTAACAAGTGCTCATAAGACCTTAACAAACACATTGCAACTCCCTGAAAACTGCCAAGAAAACACCAACAACTCCAATTACTCAACACCTCTTGAGAACTATGCAAACCACAAAGGAAATTCTAAAAATGCACTTTTTTCAGAACATGTGCAATGTTTTATGTTAGAATAAAATAACGATGGCCTCCAGAAGACAGACAGTGGTAGAGGGAAGGGCAAGGGGGAAAGACAGATAGGGGCAGATAGAAAGTCTTCCTGCCTGAGGACAGCGGCAGGTTAACAGCAGGGCTGGCGGCACATTTGACTCAGACTGGGCAGAGAATCTATCAGCGGCATGGATGAAATTCCAAGCAGACCCAGTCCATCCTGTTCCCAGCAGCTCTTCTGAACACTTAACCCCTGTCAGCTCTGGCAGTGACACATACACAGCTGCCTTCTGGAGCTGATCTGAGTTCAGCTCTGTCCTGATGCCTGTTGTGTCTAACCTGGAAGTCCCGTACACAGATGTGAGCAGGAGTTGTTTTGAAAATGTATATTACAACATTTGAATTATATCACATATATTGGCATTTAAGGCTTGTTTAGTGGCAAAGTAAATGTGTAAAACTCGCCTCCGCAGTGCTCGGGTGCTTGTCAGGATGATGCTACTGTACAGTATATGCACGTCTGGGTGAGTCTTTCTGGGTGAAATTCACACCATTGTACAGTATGTGGATGCTTTATTTAAATTATGTTATTAAAGTGTTATTTTATATCTAGTCTAATATTAAGGTCATTTGTGCTTTGCTATAAAGTTCTTCTTTGCTAGGAGTTCTCAGTCCTTGAATTGAGTAAATGTGGACCCCACTGGGGTAGCCTTTCATTATGCCCAATCAAAAGTTGTAAGGACTGATGTGATTATGTGAAAGTTAATTGACTTGTGTATAGGCAAACTAGTTTCTCATTGAGGAAAAGGTGTGCTTAAATTATACTTAAGAAACAAAGTTCCTTTAGAATAAAAGCTGCATATATTTTAGCATTTTAGAAAGCGATTAAGTGATTGTATCCAAATAATTAAGGTTACATATGTTAACGCTAGGTAATTACATTGGGAAGCAATATTTTACAGTCCTGTTCCTCATGTACATACTATGTACTTATTATAGTAATTACAATAACTATGTAATAGCTAGGTACTAAACCTAACCCTACCCATGTAGTTACCTTGTATTACCAGAACTTTCTTAGATAAATACACTGTAAGTACATTATAAGTACATGTTAGTACATGTACTGTAAAATAAAGTGCAACCACTAACATTGAGGCAAAAACACCTCTAAAACATTCATTATTCTTAGTTCTTATTTAGTTATTAAAATGGATCTGAGCTAACATGAACTAACAATGAACCAATTCATTTTTATAAACTTACAAAGACTAATAAATACTGTAACAGATGTGTGGGCAATTGTTCGTTAATGTTAAGAAGCACATTAATCAACATGACAATATTGTAAAGTGTTACCAAGCTAATTGGGTCAGCTTGACATCACATAGTCACATTTTTACAGCAGCACTTGCTGTTTTATTCAGTGAAGTCCCATAAAAATGTCCAAACCAGAAAAGCACTTTAACAACTTCAGAGTGCAAGTGCTAACATAACCCAACGAAACTTGCCACGGGATGAAAGCGTTCACATGACCCCTTGTCTCTGACCTCTGAAGCCACCTGCTATGGAAAGATACAGTCAGAAGCTTAAAGGCAGAAGTGTTGGTAGGCTTTAAGAGAGGACTGAAAAATAGATGACTTTGCATCTCCCTTGGGTCTGTGGGGACCCTGGCTGGAGGCGCTGGCTCCCAGAGTGATTTTTAATCAGGGACTGTGACAAGTGCCAGTCAGTTCATCCCTCGCTGATGGCCTGCGTCACTCCTCCTGAGCCCCGGTGAAGGAGAGAGCGGCCATTACACCCCAGCAACACTCATCAGCCCTGCCTGATCCTGCCCATTGACTCTCATGCTCTGAGAGTCAGGATAAGAGGCCCCTACCGGCCCGCAGCGCGAATATTAAGAAGTAGGCGGTCCCGCGGCTGACAGTGGCTCTCATCCATCTTTATCGTTTGGGATCGGGCCTGATGGAGAGGCGCCGGTGCGTGGGAATGGCTCTTTTGCCAGCCATGTCCGGAATTAAATCCTTTTTATGGAGCGCTCTATAGCGAAATGCGAGAATGGGGCCGCTTTTCATTTGCTAATGGCATTGCGCTTTACCTTGAGTGTAGGGATGAATAGGAGGAAGCGTGGAACAGGAAATGGATGGAGTCGCCTGCCTACTATAATTCATCTTGTAAAAATAAGGTCAGAGGATTCTATTATTGGGTTAATGGAACGGCCTTTTCAGAGTGATTTGGCTTTTAATTGAAACGGCGCACGGTGAGGTCTCCGTCTCAGCGGTGTGTTGCAACAACAAAGGTCTTTCCGCAATAACTTTAATTAACACTAGAGAGACTAGTTATTTACGCGCGTGTGTGTATGTGATGCTCTTTATGAATTGGGAATGTGTGTTTGTATATGTGTGTGCACGATGAATAAGAATATCACATTTTATACCGTTTATCTCTGGCTATACTCAGTTTTGCTGAAAATGTAACAAAAGCTTTATTTTCAGTTCCAGTAAAGGTGGACGATAACTCTTCACGATATGGCTGTGTATGTTAATATTAGTTACTAACAACTAACTTTATTTCGCAAATGACTTTATTTTACGTGTTATTAAAAACTATTAATATTGTTTAATGAATGCGAGCTAGCATGAACTGATATTTTTATATAGCATTAACAAAGATGAATAAATACTGTATTAAATGCATTGGTTATTGTTTGTTAATATTTGTTAATGTGTTAACAAATGTTAATGGGACCTTATTGTTAAAGTGCTACTAGGTGGTCAAATTGAACTGATAGGTTTATTTATTAATTTATAAAAGTATTAAATTACCCTAATATTTAATGCATTCCTTGCAACTTTAGAACTTGAGTCTAAACCATGTTATTTACATATTTATTGATCATGGATCTAACTGGCACAACTGGATGCTCTGTTCACAACTGTTTCATAGTTTATACTGCCAACCCTATTGTGTACATAAACGATATAAGCTCATTTACAGTTAAATACACTACACACACGTCCTTATCATAAAACACATTTTAACACAGGCTGCTGAATTGGAAACTGCGTGGCTTTTCCTCTCCCGTCTGCTAATACAAGCTGACTATGAGACTCACAGATGGCCCCAATCATTACTTGTGAAGACTGTGATCTGTTATTATAAATGGACCATTACACTTTGTGAAGCAAAAAAGAAATCAGACGCCATTCTCCATTAAAGCTTAATGGCCACCTTTTCATCTCAACCATAACAGGCCATCTAAATATCACCGGCTGCATTCTGCAAATGGACGTGCAGTTTGACTGAAAAAGCTGCTAGTGTACAAAGTTGACAACATACCTTTATGCATGTGTCTCCTTAAAGTTTAAATACACACAGTTGCAACAAATCTAAATGAGATTATTCCCTATCGGTTAAACCTGCTGTTTTTCATGTCTAGTTAAAGCAACAGCCTGTCCCTGTGGTGCGGGTGAACTGATTTATAGATGTTGGGGGGTATCGATGTGGTGCTGAAGATAAACTATCAGCCATTTTAACAGATAATCGTTCCAGCTCTTGATGAACAGCAAAAATGTATATTAGTAAACATGAAAACTAGATATTATTAGGGACATTTACTTGTGTTTACATTAAAATGACAAATTTAAACCAAATTATACTATAGCAACCCCCAAATAATAATAATTGTTATTTTATTGTTTTTGTTGTTTTGTTTTGTTTTGTGAGTATTTTTTTAAATCTAATTTCAATTGTTCAGTTGTTTTATACTGTTTTATAATGTTTTAGCAATAATAGCAAATAAAGGTATTTCAATTAAAGTGTCATATGCAGTATAAACTGTGGGAAATTGTATTTTTATTTTTTAAGTTTAGATTCAGACAGATTCAGACATTCAGACTTATTATTATTATTATTATTATTATTATGATAACTGATGTCATTTAAATTTCTTAAAATTTGTAATTTAAATTTTAAAATAAAAATATTCCAGTATCATGTAGTGCCTTTTTCATGTTTAATGAGGTCAATTTTCAGAAAACAATCAAATTAACTGTAAATCAATAAATACATTTAATTCACTTCAATTTTTATTTTGTGTATTTATTTATTTATTTATTTATTTATTCATATATTTATTCAGTTTTGTCTAACTATAATACTGCATGGGTATATCCCAGTAGATAACCCATGGGCTATTTTGACACTATTTTTCTACCTCTGATAGTGTGAGATACTAGCATAGGAAATCAGCGCCGCAGGGCAGCATTTCCTGTATCTCTCTCCCAGTCTGAGACACCTAATAATTTCTGCCTTCATATCAGTCACCATTATCTTATGCTGTCTAGTGACATGGCACAATTACAAGTAGAATGAGGTGCTCAATATTTCCCACTGCCCTTTGCCTCTTAATTTCTGCGCTTGCCGAGTTCAGGTCTCTCTCTCTCTCTCTCTCTCTGTCTCTGTCTCTGTCTCTCTCTTTCTCTCCAGGTTTGCATATATCCACCTGCCTGCTAGGCACATTTAAACTTCTGCTCAGAAGGGTGAATTGAAAGAGCGTTGAGTTCAAAGAGGGTAGGACAGAATCAAATGCATTTAATATCGCCATAAGAGTGCAGACCTGTCTTCTAAACTTTCCACTTTTTTCTCTCACTGCATGACTAGCATATAAATAAAGACAGATGAGGAGGACACGTGCAGTGAGGATGTGTTATGAGTCTGACTCCAACTGTCTGAATTACAGCTTTCTACGGCTTTTGAATCTTAGTACAAACGGCTGAACAGGTCAATCCGATTTGCTAGCAGAGTATTAGCGCTGTCCTTTACTAGCAAGAACACTAGCGAGTCGTGTTATTACCAATATTACCAGTTCATCCTGAAAGAACTTTCTATACTCTATTTAGAAATGTTACAATATGATTTCTGTTGTCTGAACTATGCTATCACAACCAATTGTTATTAATCATTATTTAATTTTCTTTAAAAAAATATATAGTATATAACTAAATGTGTAAAACAGACTGTCCAATGAAACATTAATTACTGTATTTTTTGCTTGTTTAACTTGTTTTGCAAGTTAATCACTTAGTATACAGCTAGCATAACATCTATTGTGATAAAGTAGTAGCATACTTCTAAAAAGTATTGTTATTATAGAAATAAAATATTTGTAAAAAATATTTTCTTAAGTCAAACTGAATGTAATATTTCCAGACACTTCACGTCTTTTGCTGTAACATTTTAATGTATTATAGTTTACATTTATATTAAAGGGGTCATATATTGTTGCTAAAAAGAGCATTATTTTATGTATTTGGTGTAAAGAAATGTGTTTGTGTGGTTTAAGGTTCAAAAAGCACATTATTTTCCACATGCTGTACATTTCTGTTTATCCTCTATGCCCCGCCTTTCTGAAACACGTCGACACGTTGTAAAAACAAAGCTTATCGGTCTGAAAATCGAAGTGTGCTGTTTTTGGCCAGCTATCCAGTGCATTGTGATTGGCCGAATGCCTAAAGTGTGTGATGGAAATGTTACGCCCCTTACCATACTGTGATGCTGTGTGTCCCTGACATAAGACAGACTTATACTTTTTATGTGTTGCGTTGCATTACACTGCGTAATGATAAAACAATGTCTGCATTTGTGATCGGAGAAATGACAAACAACAAGCGCTACTTTACACTGCTCAAAACTCACGTTTGTCTCATCAGTGGCAAATCCTTTAAAAATTAAAACGTATTCATAGACTGTGACAGCTAGCATTGTATTCTATTCTCCCAGGATCAGGAAACAGTCCTCCATAAAATGCGTTTCACACATATGAATATTTGAGTTGAACTGTTCTGGAACAGTGTTGTAAATACAACTTCACTGATTTCTAGCCATGTCCTATTTTTCAGTTTCACTTTCACAATGAAACACACAGCATCTCAGCAACATGTTGCAGGTGGCAGCAACAATACTGCGGCAAGAATAAAAGTTATTCCTTCTTTCTTTGCATGGACATTTGGGCGGCATTATGCAAAACTTCCCACATAGTGACGTAGACTTGTGGGGGCGTGTTAGAACAAGAAGTTTTAAGGGTGTGTGGTTGACTCTTAACTTTTATAAAGAATATCTTTTTGTATTTGAGACTTTAGTCTTTGCATCTTTACAGATCTTCTTTATGCCCCGAGAGCTTGTAACACTTCAAGGAGAAAGGAAAAATTTTAATCACATTATTTGACCCCTTTAAATGCTGACCTTTTTCTGAAGTAAATAAGGGCCTAACTACATCTTTGTATGCCATTTCATAATTAATTGTCTTGCCATGCCATGTGTCATGTACTGAGAATTAATCATTTGTATTGGGAAAATTGTCTGGCATGTAGTTAAATATATTGGTAATTACAAATATAATTAATGTAGATAAAGTTGAAGTTTAGATGTTATTTGAAATATGAAACATACTATAATAACTTTCATCATTAACACATTTCATAATGTTCAACAGATCAGTTAATATTCAAATAGCTAATATGAAATATTGTGCTTGTAAGTGTTTACTAATTAACTTAATGAACATAAAATAATGACTAAAATGCATTCAAATGTTATCAAATGTTAATATATATATATATATATATATATATATATATATATATATATATATATATATATATATATATATATATATATATATATATAATATATATATACCATCACCATATACCAATAATGTGCTTGTTATTGTTTGCTAATGAACAAATGCAGTAATGTTAGTCATTTTAAGCACTGTAAGGATAACACATTTTTTTATTTATTAATGCATTTATTTATTTATTTAGCAATATGCATACTTGCACATATTTTCAAATCATTTGCTAATTATTATTATTATTATTATTATTATTATTATTATTATTATTATTATTATTATTATTATTATTATTTCATATGAGATATTTCTTTATATTCATCATTTGACACTATTTATCATTTGTAAATGTTTACCAGGAGAACCAAGATACCAAGTGTAATGAATACATGTTCGAACTACTCTAATTACCCATGTTACATGTGTGTTTGTGTATAGCATGTACATAAACTGTTATTTGTAGGTTGGGCCATGCTGGTCATTCAGGCATGCAGATCTAAATGCATGTCTCATCTCCACTTTCCTTGAATGTCATCCATCAGACACTTTCCATTCTGCATGTCAGTGAAGTGGGCAGCGATAAATACATGCAGCAGCCAAGGCCAGGCAGAGGTGAACATTAAAAAGAGAAACAGGGCGAGAGGAACAAGGTCAGTGAGGCTGCAGGACACCATGTCTCTGTTGTAATGAGAATGAAAGGCCAGCAACAGCGGCCAGAGAACATCCACAACACTTCCAGGATCTTTATGCGCATTCGAAACCATCACATGAATATTTAATTCACCTCTCAGAGGAAACTTATGTGTCTACACATTTAATTTAGCTACAAAACAAGAATGTGTGGACTAATCTTTTAAAATTCCCACTTGGCGAGGTTCCCCCCTGTGGGTGTCTTTTTAAACAACTTGACTTTCAACTTGGCTAAAGTTCTTCAAGAAGGAAATAATGCTTGAAGGATATCCTAAGTGTCATAATTAAGAGTCATGTCTTCCCCAAGGCCAAATATTTATATGAGGAAAATGAGTTGGATGGAGTGATGCCGAACCACGTGAAATAACACCTCCAGCTCTTGGCTATGACTTTAGCTGTTCATCACACAGCGAAACCCCATGGTGCTGTAGAACAGCTCTGGGTAAGAATCATTACAGCAGCGGGGGCCAGAGCGAGAGATGCCCTCGTCATGTGCTGAGCAAGACCACCATATTCACTTGCCTGCCTTCCAGGAGTTCAAAGAGTTCTGCCAATGACATGTTAAAAACTTCGGCAAACGTCGGCAGAAAGTACAGTTACTGGGTCATTCTTAACCCCCCGATATACTGTATATCAAGGTTATTATTATTTAATTAATCTAAAACAATTCAACAACATTTCAAATTTTTATTTCATTTCAGTTAAATAACTAAAAGTTAAATTTACAAATTAATAAGTTAATTATTAACTTATTCTCCTTACACATCTATACAAATAATTTACTAATTGTAGGTTTATGTTTCTGCAGTACCCAATCTAAAGCTGAAACTATTCATAGATGTTTATAAATGTTTACTAGAAGAACTGAGTTACCAACTAACTTGTGTGTGTGAAAAAAAAAATAATAATACTAAAGCTTTTCTGAAATGACAATGACGAGAAAATCATAAAATCTAATTCACAATATTGACAAAAACTAATAGTATATTAGAAATAACAGTGATGCTAGGAAACTAATGCTAGGATCTAATCAACAATCAAGGAGAGACAGAAACTGGGTCACAGGGGAAAAAACACAGACAAGTCCAGAGTTCTGACATTTCGCCCCCCTCCCGGAAGTTGCATCCTTTGCACTGTAGGCAACAACAGGAGGAGGCATATGGCGGGAGCTTGGGAGGAGGCTCTGGTGGAGGATGGACCCCCAGGAGGGGACCGGCAGGCAGAGACCACAGAGGGAGGAGCCAGGAAGGAGACAACAGAGGGAGGAGACATGAGGAACTTGGAGCAGGAAGAGCACAGCAGGACCCAAGCCACAGCCATAACAGCGATGGTGGGAGAAACCATGGAAGAGGAATGGCCGCCAACTCCAGGGGGCCGACCAACGGTGACGGAGCAGGTGGAGCCCGAGGCGGAGAGCCAACAAGCCAGGGGAATGCCAAGGATCCGGGAAGCCAGGGTGGAGCTGAGGGCTCGGGTGAATGAGGCAGAGTCAGAGATCCAGAGATCCGCGGCGGAGCCAGAGTGATTGAGGGCCAAGTTTGAGCTGGCGGGAAGAAGGAGCCCAGTGGAGCTGCTGGGATGAAGTGACAAGGCATAGCCAGTGGAGAGGAGTCCAGAGGCGATGTCAGGTCGACGCCTGACCAAGGCGGAGCCGGAGGGACAAGGGAGCCCAGTGGAGCTGATAGATTGATGGTTGATAGTGGAGGCGAGGGAGCTAGGAGCCGAGGTGGAGCCACTGGTAATATGGGCCGAGGCAGAGTCCGGGATTCAGAGGCTGGAGGCGGAGGTGAGGGACAATCCTACCACCGTGACGCTTGAGTGTGGCAGTCCCGCGAGGCTCGCACCGCATAGATACTGGAATGAGGGCGAACAGTGGAGGCAGGAGCCAGTGGGAGGGTGGGCATTTTGGATGAGCGGCCAATGGAGGACACATTCTAGGAAGAGGCACTGGAGGATCAAAGGCCACCTCAGAGCAGGACAAGGAAACCAAAGACAAAGGAGGGCTGGACAGGACCAGCGGAAATGATGGAGGAGAGGGGGCAGTTCAACCTCCAGTTCCGATTCCCAATCAGTAAGATCCTCCTCTTCATTTTGGCCCTTTTGGTGCTTCATACTAGGCTCACCCTAAACTGCAATGCATGGGGCGAAGCTCCACTCCACACTCACACCATTCGTGACTCTCTCCCTTATGGTGTGCACTGTTGCCTGATCTCACACCTGGTCTGACAGGTTGGGCACATGGTGGGAAATGGCTTTCAGTCATCAGTGAGCTTAGGCTTATGCTTCGTACCATGGGGAGATGGTGGGCTGGGCTCTGGGGCTGGAGTGGATTCGGTGAGATCCTCCCTGGGGCTGATGGTCAATGCCGATTATTTTCCTCGCCAGAATCCACTTCACGAAGGCGGCAAAATTTGCTCAAGGGTCATCTTTGGACGGGTTGAGGCTTGCATCATAGAATGAGCAGAGCACGATATCCGGGTAGGTGGTAAGATTGGCTATGGCCAGAAACAGTCTGGTATGACCCTCGAGCGAATGCACCCCTGCTCAGGTAGGAGGAGGAGAAATTCTGGGCTGGTGTAGGTAGCCATAGAACAGCAGAAAGAAAAGGTACTGAGGAGAAAATGGAAAACAAATGAACAGGAGACATGCAATACATTTTTTATAGTTTGGGTCTTCTGCCACACTACACTGCCTGAAGGAACACAGAACCGAAGATAATCGAAAGAGTCTTTACTGATCCAACACAGGGGTAAATCCAACAGGGAGAGCAGAAAGAAGACACACGTACTTGACTTTTAGACCCAACAAAACTGAACTGAAAGGACATTGCTTATAAAGAAAGGCTAATTTGGGAGCTAAGGATACAGACCTGGGAACTAATCAGCAATCAAGGAGAGACAGAAACTGTGTCACAGGGGAAAAACAGACACAGACAAGTCCATAGTTCTGACAATTTGTTGCCCACCAGACTGAAACAATTATTAATTTCTTAAAAGTTATTAATATTTTTTAACCTCTAACTTCAATTATCTTACTTGGATAATTTACTAGTGTAATTGGTTACATTTTGTAAATAAATTAATTTATTAATAATTACTTTTAATTAAAAGTCTGTGTAAAACGACAACAACAAAAGTTAAATTATATAATTGTTTTTATTAATTATTACTGGAGCCTCATTAGTGAAGAGTGTTTTGAGATGCAGTTTGTGGAAACCATTTGAATTTGTAAATGGCAATATTTTCACTGATGTTGCAACACTTCACAAATAAAATAAAATAAAATAAAATAAAATAAAAGCCCCTTAATGGTTAACAACAAAAATAAGTCAGAAACTGTATTTTGAGAATTACCTTTTTTAAGGTTGTTCTTTAGTGTTCTGTAACAGTTCATCAATAATATGATAATATATAATATAATATGAAGCAAATGCATGCACATCCTCATTCTATGCCTGCTTCTGAAAAGAGAACACTGCTGGAATCCACTCTGGAGCTTTTTATGGTGTGACCTGCAAAAATGTTATTATGTGCATTTCCATTGAGGAAACTGTATGAAAGTAGAGTTGGCACTAGATATGAAAAAGTTGTGAGTGGATAGGTACAGAATTATTATTTGGAGATTAATGTTTGACTGTGCTATTTGCCTTAGCATGAAGTGAATCTCTAGGGTTTCGATGACCAGTGTTTTGCTTTTGTAAGGGAAAGAGGGAAAGTGAAGACAAAAGAGTTGCAATTGTGAGGATGAGGGATAGCAGAGGGCTCTAGAGATTTGACCCGTGGCTTCATAAAGGCGCAGGATATGAGAAATGTTGGAGGGTTGAGAGAGAGAGAGTGGAGTGTGTAAAAGACTGCAGAACCATCTCTCCATTTTATTTCACTGGGGGTTGAACAATTTCCTTACAAAATGGATGTGGCATTATATGAACATTCCTGCTACCTATAGGACATAAATGACGAGTGGAAATGTGTTGGGAGTTAATGATTGAACTCACCTATGTATCTTCAGTATGTACAGCTCAACTTGTACGGTATAAGCCAGGGAAAAGGGGGCTTTTGAAAGTCATGGTGCATTTCCTACCTTTCTCTTTCCCTACTGTTTTCAGCCAGTTCAGCCAGTGCCATCAAAACATTCCCTGGTGCAATTCCCATTTTGGCTCCGACCATGAGCTGCTTGTAGCTACCATTAAAGTGAAATTCTGTAACATCAAAAAGACTGCTCCACCAAAATTATTTGAATGAATCAAAATCCCTGTATATTATAATGTTGAAGTGAAGAACAGGTTCGAAAACATCCAAATGAACTCAAAGAAATGCAATTTGCAATTATTAAAATAGCACAGAGACATATGACGTAAAAAAAGGAAAGAAAAAAAAAGAAAAAAAAAACTACAAAAATTAGCAAAATGATATCAGAAGGCACAATCAGCATTTCCGAACGAAGAAGAGAAGCCAAAGCTGCCAGCAACAGAAATAAAATCAAGAGGTTAAAAGCAAAGTATCAAAGATCAGTAAGGAAAGACAAAGAGACATACTAGAAGAAAAAGTGCATGAAGTTGGAGGAGTACTGTGGAAATGTCAGGTCAGGAAATTGCAAACCCTATAAGGAATATAAAGGCTATAAAGGAATGATAAAATACAAAATGGAGAGTTCTGACTGACCAGCAAGGCATCAGAGACAGGTGGCAAGAATATACTAGAGAGCTCAACGCAAACACCAGTTTTGGAGAACAACCCAACTGTGACCCAGAGGAAATTGAACCTGCTATTTTGGATGAAGAAATTATATGTGCGATACAGCAACTATCAAAGAACAAGGCCCCTTGCTTTGACTGTAACCAAGCAGAATTGCTGAGGCCAATTCCACCTGCAGCCATTAAAGCAATTTGCCAACAGGTCTAGGGAACTAGAAAGTGGCCAAAAGATGGGAAAAGGTCAGTTTTTATACCAATACCAAGGAGAGGTGATGCAAGGAATAGCAACTCAATCACTCAATAGTCTTGATCCCTAAACATAAGCAAAATCCTTCTAAAAATCATTCTGAAACACCAATTCCCACACATAGAAACAGATTTGCAGGCTGGTTTCCGCCGAGGTATTGGCACACTTGACCACATAGCAAATTCGTGATGGATCATTAAACATATTGAATTCTGATATAGGTGTGAAGATTTGAGTCAGAAATATCAACAGTCTTCATTAAGCTGATGAAACAACTTTATTAGCAGAAACTGAGGATGATCTGAAATACCTTATAATAACAATTCCAAGTGAAACTGAAAAGATGGGACTCAAAAGACATCAAACATCAAAAAGACTTAAATAATACAGCTGGATCTAACAATTAACCTAACCACTAATGGAGAGGAAATTGAATGCTTTAAGGAGTTCTGCTTCTTTAAATCTATGATTGACCAAACCGGAGACTGTAAACCTGAAATAAAGCATTGAATATCGTAATGCAATGCTAACCATGCAACAAATCTGGAAGAGTAAAGACATCAATCTTACAACCAAATGTAGACTAGTCCAGGCAATTGTATTTCCTATCAATATTCGGATGTGAAAGCTGGACAGTAAAAAAAAAAAAAAAAAAAAAAAACAGATTGAAGGAGGTTAGACGCCTTTGAGTTATGGTGTTGGAAAAGGCTCTTGAGGATACCATGGACAGCAAGGGTTTCCCATAGAGAGGTCCTGAAAACCAGATCAATTATTTTATTGCTCATTAATGCAGTTTTTTATTATTATGAAAGTCTGTTGCTCACTGGCTTTGAATACACATACAGAAAAATCATGGGTCACAGGAGGGTGGTATGTTGATCAGTACTGGCTTGGGATGGGCATCATCATGCGTCTCAACTAATAAGATCATTGGGGGGGGGGTGCTAAGACTACAGCAGCACTCAAATGAAAAGCTCACGACTTCATAAGTGGGAAATAGGAAGTCTCCGATGATAGCATGTGAAGACAATAGAGAAGTGTTCTCGTTCAGCACAGTGGAGTGCATCGTTTTGCGATCAGACTAGTCAAACGAACCGGTCTTTGGTCTTTGGGGGTCAAATGCGCTCAGGCTTGGTTAAGATTGCCTAGTGTGATTACACTTTTATTCTCCCGCATCCCACACACATGAGTCTCTACCCACCCAGAACCACACTCGCCCATCAAGTGTTGTCCCGTGCCGCACTCTGCTGCTTTGGGTCTCATGATAGTGCAGGTCTCTAATGTGCCTGTTATAATGTTATGAGGCTCTGGACTCTAAGCATGACATGTTTTACTATAACAAACTATAAAATATTTTCTATAAAATAACGATTAAAAATGCAATTGTTGCCTACTACTAACACACACACACACACACACACATATATTATGTACATATATATATATATATATATATATAGAGAGAGAGAGAGAGAGAGAGAGAGAGAGAGAGAGAGATTAACAAAAGAAAAAAGAAAAAATAGAAAAAAATATATATGTATAAAATCTTTTTTTGTATTTTGTATTTACTTTAAGTAAATAAATACATAAATGGAACAAATGTAAAATATACATTTTGATTTAAAATGTTAACAAAAACAGGATATATATATATAAGTATATCAGATAAATTAACATAATGTTGATATAAATAAATTAAACAATTCGGTCACTTATAACACTAATTTGAAAATATTATTGAATATTTATAAAGAATTAGATATTAATATAAATATAAGTACCGTTGATTAAAAATGTGCGCACACAATTTTTTTTTCTATTTTCTATTTATATTGAATACTGTAATATTTAATTAAATATATATATATATATATATATATATATATATATATATATATATATATATATATATATATATATATATATATATATATAAATATATATATATATATATATTATTAATAGTATTTTAATATATTAATGCTGAATATATCACTTTATGAACTTTTTAAACATGCACATTACGGTTCATGTCCTACCTTTCTGACATATTTTGCAATATATCTTTTGAACAAACAAACCTACTAAAATTAAATATTAATCACTTATTTGTATAGTATATACAGAAATATATTGTACAAAAACTTTTCCACCATTCCACCTTATTTTTCTACCAATATTTCTGTGAATATGTATAATACATTAAGATTCGTGTGTGTGTGTGTGTATTAATAAAAGGTAACAAATTATTAACATAATTTATTCACAAATACCTCACAATTCAATGGTAAAGGTTACAATTTCTATACCACATCTTCACCTAAATGTAAGTACAGCACATCAGCGTTTGTTTAATGTACATTTTAGGCTATGGCATATTAGTACACTTATTCCCAACAGACTAGAGAACACGAATAGTATGAAGCGAAGGGAAAAGGGAAAAAAGTTTTCTCCCTTGTAGTCCTCCCTTCTTCCTTTAGCCCAGAACTGTGACAAGCTGTGATGAATTACCTCATTATTCTAGCTCACTTGTTCATTTCTCCGCTTTTGTAATTCCCCGGATTGATCCCCACACGGCTGTGCCTACAGTACTTCTGTTCTATTCATACCAAAGCTCCTCTCCCGCGCACACAATACCTCTGTCTGCTGGCTTTACGCGTGCGGATCTGAAGCGCCAGCGCATGCATCGCTTACTCCGAAACGAGCACGGTAAAAGTGGCAGAGGCCAAATTGACTTTTACACTCTGTCAAAACTAGAGTAAGCTCTCATCACTGATATCACATCGAATAGAATTCCCACCCTTGACATGCTGGCGTGCAATAATAGGGGTTAAGGTTACGTGAAGCAGCTATAGCGCTCCAGCAGGCTAGTTAATTTACCAGTCTGGTTTGTTAGCCTCTGTATTGGGATGCACCACTAGCCATCAGATCTTCTTTTTCTATTGTCAGTAGAAAGTTAAGGTTCAGGGCAATAGAAGCAGATGTATTGGGTTCCGCCCAACACAGATTTGCCAGTGCGCATTGATCTCCATGTACAGGGTTCATTGACTCTTGTGTGAGTCATTTTTACCTTCTCCTGAGTCGCCATATTGACTAAGTGGTTTTGGCTGCTGTTCAAAACAGGTTTTTATTAGGCCATGAGCAGTGTTGAGTAAATTGTGCTGGGTAGTCCATTACTGATTACAAATGATATGGAGTTAGTAATGTAATGTAATCTGTTGGATTACATGTATTGGGTAACATCAGACTAGCTTTTTGATTACTTTGGACTTAACTCATAAGAAATATTTCCCATTCTTTGTTAGACATCATTCAGCGTGTTAGACATTACATTATGCCAAGGTTTCCCAAACCAGGGTTCCCGCAAGAACTGCTGGGAGGTTGTGATGTGATGAAGAGGTACACTCTTAAAAACGCTGGATTAAATTAAACAACCCAATTTAGGTTATTTGGTAATCCGGCGCTGGGTAAATATTGGACAGATATTACGTATATTTAAACTTTAACGAAAATAAAATCAGTTTATGGTATGCAAAAGTTGTTTCCATTGTGCAAAGCAACCGCTGTCTATGCAGCTGACTGACATCTCATCCTTGTATGTTGCGTTGTGTAAAATGATATAATTTACAGGACAGTAAAGACTTTATAAATGAAATAAAATGTATACAAACCTTGATTTCTCTGAAGAGGTGCACCAAATCAGCAGTGGCGGATGGAAATATGATTGTAATTCAGTAACTGGGTTGTTTCGTAGGAGAAAAAAAACCCAGCTTTAAAAATTATGCAGCAGCTTTAGTTAAAGTAAACCTACACAGAACCTAGGTAAAAAAAAATGTATATATATAAAATAAATAAAACAACCCAATATGCTGAACCCAGCATATTTGGTAAAATAAATAACTAAATATATGTATATATATATTTTTTTTTTAGTGTAATAATGAAATCAAGAAATTGCAAAATTAAACTAATCGTGTGACTTTTTTTTTTTTTTTTCATTTTCTGTTTAATTTATAGTCTCCTGACATTTTCGCTGGTGTGTGATTTTCTGAAAGTATAAGTAGTTTTTTTTTGTTTTGTTTTTTTTTTAGAATAGAAAATTTAAGAGAAAAAAAAAGATTTAGTGCAAATGTATACATTATGAATCATTTACTGCCATTGTGTATATAATGTGCAGTCAGTCATGTAATCTATGAAAAGTAACTGTAATTTAATTATGAGAACTTTAAAATGTAAAATGTAATATCAATTACAAGTTTTAGATTTTTGGAAAATCTGATTGTAAAATCTGACGTAATCCAGATTACATGTAACCAGCAGAGATGTATAAAGTACTAGAGAACCATACTTGAGTAAAAGTACAAGTGCTCTATCAAAAAAGTGACTTGAGTAGAAGTAGAAGTGCTCTTTAAGCACCACACTTAAGTAGAAGTACTAAAGTATTCAACATTTTTTGTACTTAAGTATTGCAAGTAGTCTATTTTAAAATTTACTACTCAAGTACTGAAAGTAAAAGTAGAAGTATTGTGTTATGTAGCTATTAAAGAAAGTAGTCAAAAGTTTGAACATATTGTTTTTACTATTTCAAATGATTAACCTAAAGGACAATCACAATTCCTTTGACTGTAACTTCTTGTAAACAAAAAACATTTACTAGGGTTAGTTAGCCCAATTTGCAAAATGATGTCATTAATAACTTACCCTCATGTTGTTTCAAACCCGTAAGACATCAGAGGGTCATTTAGAATTTTTTGAAGCATCGAAAATACATTTTGGTCCAAAAATAGCAAAAACTAGACTTTATTCAGCATTGTCTTCTCTTCCGTGTCTGTTGTAAGACAGTTAAAAACAAAGCAGTTTGTGATATCTGGTTCGCGAACGAATCATTCGATGTAACCGGATCTTTTTGAAACAGTTCACCAAATCGAACTGAATCGTTTTAAACAGTTCGCGTCTCCAATAAGCATTAATCCACAGATGAATTAAGCTGTTAACTTGTTTAATGTGTCTGACACTCCCTCTGAGTTAAAACAAACCAATATCCCGGAGTAATTCATTGACTGACTGCTGTGAAGAGAGAACTGAAGACGAACACCGAGCCGAGCCAGATAATGACTCGTTCACGAGTCAAGAACCGTTTCTGTCCGATTCGTGAACCGAGGAGCTGATGATACTGCGCATGTGTGATTTAGCGTGAAGCAAACCGACACACAGAGCGTCTGGAACCGAACTGATTCTTTTGGTGATTGATTCTGAACTGATTCTGTGTTAATGTTATGAGCCCATGTGCAGTCAACGCCAATGACGCCATTGCATCGAGCGCAAAAGAATCGGTGAACTGTTTTCTTCAACTGGTTTATTGAATCGAACTGTCAGAAAGAACTAACGTTACTGGTCATCCGAAAACCGATGCAACCGGTTCTTGACTCGTGAACGAGTCATTATCTGGCTCGGCTCGGTGTTCATCTCTCTCTTCACAGCAGTCAGCACGCGCAGTCTCGCTTGATTCGCTCAATGATGTGCCAGCTTCATCAAACATGCCATCTACAGTTCTGGCAGTGGTTTGTAATGGAATGATTCGTAACATTATTATAATTGTAACGAGTAACGATGCAGCACATAAAAAAATATCGGAGTAAAAGTATTAAACTCAGCGAAAATATGTACCGAAGTAAAAGTGGAAGTAGGAGAAAAAAATAATACTCTAGTAAAGTACAGATACCGCCTTTTAGTACTTAAGTACAGTAGTGAAGTAGTTCTACTTCGTTACTATACATCTCTGGTAACCAGTTACTACCCAGCACTGTTAAAAGGGCTTGCATAATTATGTTGAATTTAGAAACTTTTTTTTTATTTCTGTAAATATGTTTGTCTAAATAACATTCAGTAAACACACAACAAACATGACAACAAGAAAGCAGCAGTTAAGAAAGCATTTGATCATAGAGATGTTGATATGGTCGTCAACAGATGAGGTAATTAAAATTATGTTATGATTACTAACATATTATTAAGTAAATTTGAGAGTTTTGACTATAAATTTGGATATGTGAGACTATAGTTCAGATTAATCCATTTTCTTTGTGCAGAGATAGCCACTCAATGAAGAAGATGCAGAAAGCCAAGGTCATTTATTTAAATTCATCAACATAAATGCAGTAGATGAAGAAATATTTCTACACTGATATTAGACAATGATTTTAATACCAGACCCCGCCATCAAGAAACTGAAGATTTAAATAGAGAACTAAACAAGCAGCACCTGATCAGAGTACTCAATTAATTAGTAGCTAAAGAAACTAAACAGGCATTGAGCAAAGACTAATTGCCAAACTAGAAATCTGCTCACAGGACAAGAAAAAAAGATCAAAAACAGAAACAAACAAGCACACACAAACTCAGAATGTGACAGACAGAGTACAGAATAGCTCTTTCAGCATTTATCTGAACATAAACTTTCATTTCATGTGTCATAGAATGAAAGAGAGGCTCTCGGGAGCGCATGTAAATGTCACACCCTTTTGCTTTTTCCAGCAAAAACGCCCCGAGTCCTTCTCATGAAAATCTGTCTACAGGCTCTTATATAGACAGCAGAGGAACCGAGATCTCATTTTCTAAGTTTCATTACAATTTGCACACTATGCATTTACATAAAGTGTCTGTAGTAGTCTTATATTATTTAAAAAAATATTAAGATTTAGATATTAAGATAAGATAATAAAAAGGGATTTTTTTTTACAGCGTTACACAAACCTTTTCTATTTCAAATGAATGCTGTTCTTTTTTTAACTTTCATAAAAAAGAAAGAAATAAATGCTTCGATTATATATATGGAATAGGAAAGAAATCCATTCAATACCTTAATAGATTCAGTTGAAAGTAACAGAAATACATGTACTTATCTGTGCATTTCTTTATGTGTTTATGCATTATATACAGGTGTTAATGAATGTGTTACCACATAGGTTATAAATCCCTTATGCATCTCCATGCGTGATTGCTATGTTGCTTGTCTTGAAAACAAGCATGGCAGCTTGTATCATATTTACACCGAGATGTAGATTTGATATAATTTTACAGTGTGTCATGGTAATTATACTCAGTAATCTAGTGCTCTCATTCTCGCCTCTGGTTTTCTGCTTCTGTGTTGAAGAGCGTGATGAATGTGCATACTGCTTATTTATGTACGGCTTTCAGACAGCATGTTTGTAATTGATCAAATTCAGAGATGCCATATGGTGGGTATGAGTCCAAATGCGATGTGTTAAGTAATACTGGCACCTAAATGTAGCGTCACATTCCACCACAGAAAAGAAAGTCGCTCCCCTTTGTATATATTCACTAATTACTCGCTCTCTCTGTCTCTGTCTGTGTCTTCCAGCCATTGTTCATTTTATCATTGAAGTTTCAATTCAGAAGCTCTGTGGCCCAAATATTTTCACTTTCTGGAGATGTGTTCAGTCCTTGCGCTTGCAAATTCCGCCGTGTAAATAGCGAATCAGCCATGGCGCAAGCACAACTTGCTTTTAAAGAGAATGGAAGATGAGACTCTGATTGGTTTATTGCACATTATGCCCAAAACACACCCATTACTCATGAAGGGAATAGGGACAACCCTTTTAGACCATGCTCCGGATGCGCCTACTGTTTCTCCCGTCGTTAAACTTGCAAAAGTTTGTGCACCTTTAGACCATGTGATTGTTAAAACAGGGCCCAAAGACTTAGGGGATAAGATGGAATATAACACAATGATAATATAATTTAATAAGACAAAATTTAAATAATATAATTTTGTATATTGTAATTGAAATTATGTATATTGTATTTATTAAAAATAAACGTGTTTACAAACAAAAGTTGGTAAGATTTTTTTAAGAAGTCTCTGCATTAAAAAATAAAAAACTGTGTAGAACTCTAATATTGTGAAATGCTATTAAAATTTGTGTCTTATTTTTATTTCATTGTTATTTAACATAACTCATTTTGATTTGAATGTATTTTAAGAGGTTATTTATTTCTGTGATTCAAAGCTGAATTTTCAGCAGACACTATTTTAGTCATTAACATTTTTTATCAGTGTTGAGAACCGTTGTGCTGCCTATTTTTGTTTAAACTGCGATACTTTTTTTCAAGATATTTGATGAATAGAAGTTCAAAAGGACAGTATTTATTTGAAATCTAAATATTTTGTTTATATATATATATATATATATAGAGAGAGAGAGAGAGAGAGAGAGAGAGAGAGAGAGAGAGAGATGTCTTAACTAACTCTTGATCAATTCAATGTGTCTTTGCTGAATAAAATTATGCTACATTTTGTCAGTCAACCATTTTGGCCTATCTCTAGTTCATTTGCCGCATTTCTTTTCTAAGAGATGGCTTTATAAGATCAGCAGTATGTATCTGTTTGTGTGTGTGTGACCTTAACTGAGGGCAACTGTGTAAAAACACAAAGGACAGCATGAGATTAAACGTGTGTTCAGTTTCACGACAACACGTTCCCTGACTAGTATAGGCACATCCCAAGCCAAGAATGGAGTCCAGCAAAACTGAACACAGTGTTCCTCTTCTGTCAGAAATTGCTTGTTCTAGCACAGTTTTGTCCTGACGTTGATAAAAAGCTCAGAGAGATGAAAGACCCCTCAGAGCTCTCAACGTTTACCTGTGTCTGTTTCACAGAGTTTTTAGACTGACAACAATACTTAAAATTTCAATTCCTAGATTGATACACACTACAGAAGACAGGACCAGACTCCTATCTGTAGACACAATCTTTAACTCTTAGATATATATATATATATATATATATATATATATATATATATATATATATATATATATATATATATATATATATATATATATAATAACTGTACTATGAACATAATCATCATATTTAGTTATTTAAACCATATTGATTACTCTTATTACTTGTGTGTAGGGTTTACTTTAACTTGTGGTGTTATTATAGTTAACTCACTAACTTATATATATTTAAAAAAATACTATGAAAACTGAAAATGCAAAAATAAACGTTAATTTAATATATGAACGAATACTATAATTGTCACTATTCTCCTAAAATAACACTGCAACTGCACCAACGTCCTTCAGAAACTGTTTTCAAACTCAGCTTCTTTGAGTTAGTTTTATAAGAGTGCAACACATCGTGTGCATGATGTAAATATTCAAGCATGTTGAAATGTGTTTTGAGACGGTGAAATTGGATTTAGCAGGTGTTCGGCTGGAGGCTGCGTCATCAACTGAATGTATGGTTCAGTGAACCTGTTAAAGTGCGAGGTTTTTATATCTTTAATGTGATACCATCTCAATTCAAGCAGAAGAATCAAAGCTTTAAGGCGTTGACACTGATTTCACTGATTCGCCCTCTTTCTGTTTTGTGTATTAATTATTCAAGCTGAGCTATGCTTATGTACTGTTTTCACACCAAAATATGCATCATGACCTGGATTGCGTCTCATATCCATTTCTCTTGTCTCCACAGGTAAGCCTGTTTCCTGTTTCTAGAGGACTTCATGTTGAGAGTAAGGTCTGTGGCGCTGTTGGGGAGGATACATTCTTGTTGTGTTGTCTGACTAATGGAGGCAGAAGGTAAAGTCATTTGAGTGACTAATGCAACGGCACGCTCCTGCGAGGTTTCCCAGTTTGGAAGTGCATCTACTTTGTATTTAATGCCAGGGATCCACATACTTTATGGCTATTCCTTTAACATTCTCGTTTTGACATTTGTGTCACAATGTGGTTTCTTTTTACATTTTCTCCATGGATAAATGAACACGGAAAATGTCACGGCGTCACTTAAAACTGTCCTCATCCCAGATTCTCAAGAGCACCCTTGTGAAAAAGAAGTGCACTTAAAGGAACAGTTCATCCAAAATGTATAATGCACTCGCACTCCAAGAAGCAGATGAGCTTGTTTCTTCATCGGAAAATGATTTGGAGAAATTTAGTACTATATCACTTGCACAGCAATGGATCATCTGCAGTGAATGGGTGCCGTCAGAATGAGGGTCAAAACAGCATATAAATACATGACTCCAGTATATCAATTCACATCTTGTGAAGGGAAAAACTGCATGTTTTTTAAGTAATATGAAACTTCAAATCTCAACATACTATTTATTTATTCAGTCAAAAAGTTGTCTCGTCTAAATCAGGCGTGAAATATTCTGAATTATTTACTTATATTTTGCCTCCGGAGGCGATGGTTAAAAACGAAAAATGGTGAAATTGTTTCATCTCACTAGACATTAAATGATGGACTGGAGTCATGTGGATTACTTGTGGATTATTGTGGTGTTTTTATCAGCTGTTTGGGCTTTCATTCTGACGGCACCCATTCACTGCAGAGGATCAGTTGGTGAGCAAGTACTTTTCTCAAAATCTGTTCTGATGAATAGATAAAAATCCTGAGGAAATATATCTATAGTATATGTTATAGTTGTTTTATATAAATAACATACAGTTTAGCATCCAATAATGGGTAACACTTTAGTATAGGGTCCAATTCTCACTAATAACTAGTTCCTTATTAGCATGTCTATTATTAACATGTTGGCTGTTTATTAGTGCTTATAAAGTACATATAATGCATGATATCCATAATCCTACCCAATACTCTAAATTTAACAACTACCTTATAAACTATTAATAAGCAGCAAATAAGTAGTTAATTGAGGCAAAAGTCATAGTTAATGGTTAGTTAATAGTGAGAATTGGACCCTAAAATAAAGTGTGACCCATTAAGGTTACATAGTTCACACTCAAGTTTTCAGTAAAGCTAAAGTTTTCTTTTCTTTTTTACAAAGATCTAGTCAGTGCTTCAGAAGTGTGTGTGTGTGTGTGTGTGTGTGTGTGTGTGTGTGTGTGTGTTTATCACCATCCAGCAGTGTAATGAGTGTGTGTGAGGGAAAGTTAGGCGACAAATCTTTTCTCTGGTCAAAAGCAGAAAAATGAAGTAGGCTGTGTTTTTCAAGGGACTCATAATTTTGGCTTGTCCACTCGCCAGACTGCGATGTGCTCTGGTATCCTCCACAGAGCAGAACATGAGTTACTTTGCCCTGTTCTTATTGGCAGGATTAATCTGACATTATGCAAGCTGTTAGAGCATTTTATGTTTTATTTATTTATGTATTTTTTTTTTCCTGGCTTGCGAAGAGGAGCTTTTTGTGATAATGACTGAGATGACAAACTTGCAGAATCTTGCAAGCACCTGACCACTAATATTAGCACTTTCCTTTACTATTCTATTGCATTCTATTGTATTGTATTGTATTCAATTCTTTAAAAAAAACTAAAAAAAAAAAAAACTTCTATTGTTCTCATTTGTAAGTCGCTTTGGATAAAAGTGTCTGCTAAATGATTAAATGTAAATGTTAAATGTAAAACCCTGTTAAGGATAATTTATTAATCCAATAGAGACAGATTTATAATCTTCTGCAAAAAGTTAAAGCATCTCCACACGAAATTAGAGAAACAAGTCCTTTCGTGATCAAAATTTCCCTAGAAACAGAAGCAATATCAATATTTTAGAAATGTAGCTGCTTATAATTCCGCTCGAGGAGTTTGTTGGCAAACTTTAACACACAAGTCTGGCAATTTATGAATCTTGCAATGGCATTATGAAGGCGCAATGTCACAAACATTGAAAACAAATCAGCAATTATTTTATTAATAGCCTACTAACTTCTTAATAAAACTTAGAAACACCCAGCAAGCCGGTGACATCGATGGCTGTTGTTCATCGTTCCAGGTAATGCCGAAATAACTTACTCGATAAACAACAAATAAGAGTCTATAATAAAAAAGGAAAAAACTTTTGATAATCTGATTTAAAACGCATGCAAACTCTTCCAAGTGTACTCTTTGTATGAATGGTTTTGAAAGACTTTTATGAAAACTTTAAAGTCACTATTTAAGTCTAAAGTTACAAAGTCTGATTTCATGAATACAATGTCAAGTTATACTTTGCATTACTTTTAGGTTTTTGGGGAGTGGCACAGCATGATATTTTACAGTCTGATCTAATTTGCAGACTCATATTACTTTCTTTATTAATCTTGACTGATTTATTATACAAAATAAAAAAAAGATAATTTGCCAAAGTTTAGCATTGCATCACATGCTCACAGACGGATCCTCTGCAGTGAATGGGTGCCGTCAGAATGAGAGTCCAAACAACTGATAAAAACATCACAAAAATCCACAAGTAATCTACCACTCCAGTCCATCAATTAATGTTTTTATAAGAAACAAAGCCATTATTAAAAACTTTTTTGTGAAGCTCCTTCTGTCTAAAATATACAGGGGGTACAGGAATCAATGTTATGGATAATTTAATTGTATTTTGGCGTGAAGCTACAGTTAAAAGTTGAAATGTCCAAATGATAGACTTGTTTTGTTCTGAGTGCATTGTATTTGTTAGTTTATTTATATATATATATATATATATATATATATATATATATATATATAAACTAACAAATACATATATTGAAAGCATTGTAAATATATATATTGAAAGCAGAAAAAAATGTAAAATGTCTAAAGAGGTGCTCAAATTATTTGTATGCAAAATTGATACTTAACACTTTATACTACATATACTTTTTGCTTAACCACAACATTTTTAGTTGTAAGCTACAGCAATATTTAAAGGTTTTTTTTTTATAAAACAAAAAAAGAAAGAAAGATGGAAATGTCTGATGTAATGTTTCTGCATTAATTTTAAAGGAGATCCCAATCCAACATTTCACCAAAGCAAGGCCTGTCTATGCCCGAAGGCACTTTTTCGGGTTAGCTCTTTCATAAAAGCTGAGGAAACTTCTAATTTTGTTTAATAATTCTTGAAATTCATGTCAGAAAGAGTACTTCAGAAAACGCCTAAAATGTTACAGCCAAAATTTCAACTTGATGAGTCATATATTTTGTTTCTCTTTACCTGAGTCACAACTTAACCAAAAAAAAGAAACATAGCCCTCGTTTGTTTGCAGCGCTGGTGTGACAGGAGGCATTATACCGAAAGCTTACACGTGATTCATTGTAAATTAATAAACAAAGAAGAAGAAGAAAACGGTAATGAATTTACCGGGTCTGCTGGCACGGTTCCCCCGCACAGGAAATGTTGTTAGGCATGTCAACAAATCAGCTCTTGTAGACGGCACCGCTCATCATTAGAATAATTCAGTGTAATTAGTCAGTCCTTTTAATCACCTGAATAGACACAGCGTCCCAATACATCCTGTGAAAGATAAATGGTTGTTTACCCAGGCGAAACGAATCGGTGTACTCGCTGCTGCGGTGCAAACTTTAAATGGCATGCTTGATTGTGTTTCTGACAGAGCATTGTGCCGAAAGATTTTCAACAAGAGCTCGGGACAGTGTGCAAGACAGTGCAAGTGCCGTGTTTGCATTTAGAGAGGGTCAAAGCGGGTAAACAGTCTGTCTTTCAGCCCTCACCACGACTGAATGCTCCTGTAAATCTGCAGTCTTACAGCCATGGGTGAATACTTACAGATTCATTATTGAATTAGCGAGGCAGCTTCTGTTGAGGGGGGTTTGACCCGGACGAGTGGGGTCCTGACTGTGCATTATAATATTTATTTATTCTGAATGAGAAAAGCAGTCGTTTCTAATCTCTGTGGCTAGATACATCTCATACAAACATTTGAATGGCACGTGTTGAATTATTAATGTCTGCCTCATGTATGATTTATGGTGGATTTCCCACTCGATGTACTTCACGGCTCGGTTTTTTACATTTTAGCTTTAATCGCGTAGGCAGCAACTCATTGAGTGTGTTCATCTCATCTTATGCGGTAATGAAATCTCAAATATCATGTTTTCACATGAAAGAAATATGCTCTCTCAGGGCTTTCTGATCAGGTTTTTATTTTTTTATGTAAACTGCTCTTTGGCAGCTGCTTTTGAGAAAGCAAAACCTAGTCTGCTGCCTACAGAGAACATTTTAATCGCTCTTTTAATCTCAGATCTTTGCAAAATCCTTAGAAACTAATTTTAATTTTCTATTGTCTTAGAAATTAAGATTATTAATTAATTAATTTCCCTATTATATTCATTTTTTTCCTTATTGGTTATTTAGGGAAAATCCAAGGTATTTTGAGCAATATATGTATAGAATATGCTAACATAAAATTAAAGGATAAAAGTACACTATATATAATTGCAAAATAAACATTCATCTATTGGTACTTTGTATTTTCACTTGAGTAAAATTGAAAACAGTACTTTTATGTTTAATTTTTTTTATTATACGGACCTGTACTTTTACTGAAGTATTTGATATGTGTACTTTGTGTGTTTGTGTGTGTGTATATATATATATTGAATCCTAAATATCATTATGTTCTTGGGGAGTTGTACCTGATGCGTCACAACCTGAACTAACCTTGTTTTGTTATTAAAAGGTCATATTATCTGTTATTTTAAGATACTTATTGACCTTCACAGACAGTAAATGGAATCTTCTCGGTTATTTTTCTGCATGACTTTGATATGGTGGACAAATATTTCTTACAATCAAATTATTTTAATGAGGCTTTTAAAAGAAAATTGATTAAAAAAAAATAATAATAAAAAAAATCATGTTTTGTTTTTCAAGTCATTTTCCATCTGAACAGTTTTTTTAAGCTATTTTTCATGAATGAAACAAAAACCATTTTGTTGACCCATAAATACAGTAAATAAATAAATCTGCCTAATATATTTTCGAGGTAAATTGCAACATAACACACGTTTGTTTAAACCAGAAAAAAATAAATAAATAAAAAACTGACAAAGTTTGTTTACAATACACCTTTTCCAAAAACTACAATCCCATGAAGCACTTTGAATGGCATAACTGAAGTAAAATGACAGATATACATATTTGAATATATAGAAACAACATATTCTACAATTATCACTAAAATATGCATATATACTCAAATATTTCAATAGTTTTAGAGTGCTGGGAGGGAGACTGCTTCATGTGTAATGTAGTTACACCCCAGGAGTCCCACTGTTAAATCCAATAAAAAAAATAAAAAAAAAAAAAAAACTTAGCTCACAGTAGGTCTGTTTCAAAAAAAAATTGAAATTATTATTCAACATCAGTTCCCCTGAGAGAATAAACAGGATTTTAACTTCTGGAAACCAACTATTGTTCTCTATCAAGAATTAACATGTGCTAACCATCATTGTTTACTGGAGTATTAGCTTAGCAACATGCTAATATCAGACTCTATAGAATTCACTTGTTCCAAAGTCGTGTCTGTGCTATTTCTCTCTATATAGAGAGGGTTGGAAATGATTGACCCCTGAGGGTTAGAATGCTGCCTGTGTCTGCAGTACAGCTCATCTCTCAAGATGCTTCTACAAGGTTGAGCAGGCTATGAAAACGCCCGGGTGTGATGTGATCGAGCGCTGGTGTGCAGCAGCGCCGAGCCAGGAGGTGAATTGTGGGGAAAAGGCCTTTAATTCTGAGCCTGGCCGTCCCTGTGTATGTTAAGGAAAGAAGCGCCTGGAGGAATCTCTGCCTTTAAGTAGCCTGACCGGAGGAGTCAGATAAACACAGACCTCCGTCCTTCTCTCATTCTATCATAACTGAAGTTACAGCCTTGCAAAATGTCAGAGTTAAGTGCTTTTGTCTCGCTGTGACCTGTCAGCGCCGCTCTACGTGGCTAGACAGATGCTAACGGTTTTTATATTGTATCTCTTTATAGCACAGGCCGTTACTGAAGACCATAGAGCTGGAAT